>NC_051185.1:33339368-33639368 GCF_013339695.2 Rhipicephalus sanguineus
TCGATACACGCTTTCATATCCTTAACAGCACAAGACGGATTTTTAAGTGCGTGAACAAGACGGGATGAAAAAAACCACAGCTTCGCTTCGAGGGCGAAGCTGTGATTTTGCGACAACAACAAAAGGAATGTTATATGAGCTAACTCTTTTGCATCCGACCGTTCAGCGAATGCGGCCGCTCCAGGAGCGGAAACGGTATTCGTGCTGTCTGTCGTCTCAACGCGAAGTAAGCGGTGAGAGCACAGCACTTACACGAGCCGTCTACTGACGTCTGTCGTGACAGCGCGCGTGCCAGCTCTCGCGACCTCGCCCTTATGATCTAAGTTCGCAGCTGCTGCTGAAGTGACACCAACCTTAATGTTGGTGCTTTGTGCACCTAACGTGGTCAGGATTAGAGGCATTGAAAGCTTTTTGCATCTCACCTGGTTTGCACTGCCTCCTTGATCGGCCCAGGTTTGAGCAAGCGACTTCGTCATGCGATGACGTCACTATGTCACGTGACACGTTTTGGCAATCTGTGACGTCATATGGGAACATCAGCACGTTATTAATTTTCGCATCACTCGTGTTGACGCCGACCGTTAATTTTCGCGTTTGATGAGGCCATGTCACTCGTTAAGGTATGCAGCCGGGCGTGTTAGTACTGTTTGGAGCTGGTGCGACAACGCAGGCACAGGTAGCAGAGCGTAGCTCTAGTTGATGATGCCTCGGCATGACTGTACACTTTTCGGCCACTCGACGCGCACGCGTGAGCTAGGAGGGTACATATTAGCGAGATGTCTTTCGAATGAATTTTTTCCTGGAAGTCAGCACTTCATCCTGTCTCGTCTTTTTCCCTGTCCCTTTCCATGTGTTGAATTTTCATTATGGAGGCATCTAAGGCTTTCGCCTCAGCACCATCACGTTTATGGCTACTAGGGATGCTTGAATAAGTAAATATATAACGTTTCGCAGTCGTCTGGTAGCGAGACTTTTCCAACCGCCATACGTTCACATTCGTGCGTACCGTCCGCCTGACTACCACCACCAGCGCCGTCACCGCCGAGAACGCATTCGTTTACGGCTGGAGAGATTTCGGCCTTGAACGCGACGGAGGTCGTCCCGGACGGCGACAGGCGTGTAGCGGTGATGTCCAACCCACTGCCCAAGAAGAGAAGCGGAGGAAGTGCACAAGCCTCGTGGGCAGCAGTGAATAAACGCTTGACCCGGAGAGATTGATTGGCCACCTACTGCCGGCGAATTCATATTCGTCAAAATCTTCCATTCGTCCTTGCATATATTATAGAGGAGTAATTTAATTGAACCAAGACCTGTTTTCTGTCGCGGTTTTGGTTCAACTTCTGCCGCAGGGCCTTTAATAAAGTTCTGTTATTGTCCGTGTTTCTTTAATGGCTCGATAGGTGAATGCGGCACGTGGAATATCAGCAATTCTTAATTCCCCTTGAAGGTACAAGACTTAGAGCTTGCGAACTGGCGCACTTATTCTTCGATAAAGCCGCCGGGTCTCCGTAGCGGCTAAGTTGTTCGCTGGCGACTGAAAAGCGCGGGCTCGAAGCAAGCCTGCGGACAAGCCGCTATTTGGAGCGGTCTTGCAGCTTGCAGTTGTCTCCCCTCTCGGAAGAGAGAGAGAGAAAAACTTTTATTTAATGCAGACCTAAAAGATAGTCCTACGTCGGGTGGAGCACTTCGTTCAGGGACACCCATTGGCCTCGCGCCACAGCCACGTGCCTGCGGAGCTTTCATGTCCTTTTTACGCTAGAGGAGAAGCTCTCTAGCTACCGTGTGGCGTATGGTCACCGTCGTAGTAGTGTAGTAGCAGATGGATAGTTGGATGGCTTCACGAAGGTCATGTGACTGAAGGGTGGGAGTGAAATAAGGAAATAAGGGAATGATCATGATGATGATGATGACTGTCCGTACAAACTTCCGGGAGAGCAATTCGCGCGTTTATCATTAAACTGATACATTAATTTACCGGCAAAGCAATTCGCAGTTTCATTACATTACATGACGACTTAGATTATTTGTAATAAACCAAGGCAAGGCACCCGGGCACCGAAGCTTTCGGGCGCAGCTTCGACAGTTCGCTGCCCCAAGACGTCTGAAAACTCGTCATGACAACTCGTCAAGACGTCTGAGTACATTCAATGCTCATTTTCGCCGTCGCCGTGATGTCGCCTATAATGTTCTAAGAGTGATATCATTGCCCTTTGTGCCGTAAGCTCCGTTTCTAATGAGTCCGTTACGTGCTGGAGGTTACTCGCACATACTGAAGCTCATTGCGAAGAATCGGGCAGCTACACACTAGCGGTGCAGTGAGTGAGGAAACAGCGGAGATGGTGGCCTCCCTCTCCCCCATTCGCTCCTCCTAATCCTCAATTTCTTTTCTCACATCTTGCTGTGCTATACTTTAAAAGACTTACTATGCTATGCTTTACTCTCTTTCCTCTTTCTTTTCCACACTCCTCACTCTCGCGTCCCTTTCCCACCCCCTTTTTAACTACATAAGGCTATGCTATGCTTTACTCTCTTCCTTCATCCTTTCCCTCCTCCTCACCGTCGCAACACTCCTCACTTTCCTTTCCTTTTCCACCCCCATTGCTACACCACGCTATACGTGGCTATGCTATGCTTACTCTCTCCCCTCCTCTTTTCTCTCCTCACCACTCATAGAACTACCCCAAACTATCACTTCCCCTTCCAACATACTCACTAAACTATACTATAAAAGGCTATGGCAAATCTTTACCCTCTGCCCTACTTTTTTCCTCCTCACCTTCACATTGCACCTCACCCTCAACCTTTCCCACCCCTTGGGATACTACACTCATGGAGGAAGGAAAAAGAAAGGAGGGAGCATTACGTCACGCAGCCAGCCTTGGCAAGACAACCCGTTTTGAAGCCAGCAGTGTCACCCCAACACGTCACCTTTTACGACAAAATCACGCAAGAAATGAGGTTTGCCGAGACTTCGGGTATGGCGCCCGGTAGCTTTTTATCGAAGCGCGCTCGTTCGGCGCAGACCGGCCGGATCACGGAGGAGGTTCGAAAACAGAGCTCCACCGGTAGTACTAAAACCTACCGCGCGCTCTGACGTTTTGATCACGTGTTGGGCCGACACGGTGGGCTTCGGTCGCGTGACGTAATGCTCCCTCCTTCTTTTTCTTTCCTCCATGATACTATGCATGGCTATGCAATGCTAGGGGCTGCGTGGCGCATACCCATTGTCGGTGGTGCATAACAATGCCGTGATTTTCCTCTTTCCTCCGTCTTTCATTCCTCCTCAATCTCTCTTCTCTTTCCGACCCCTTCCTATATTAGATGTGAAGCATCTTATGGCGGAGTTCAATCCGGTGGTGGTGGTGGTGTGCGGCGTGACCACCCTTACTGCGCATGCGCAGACCCTCTCCATCTTTCCCCTCTACACTCCTCCACTCCCTTTCCCCTCTCAGTTTCTCCTCTCCACTCCTCTAACCCTCCTCCTCTCCTCTTCCTTTCCCTCAACCTCTCCACTTTCCCTTTCCCTATCTCCACTCCCCTCTCCGCTTTTCCTCTCCACTCACCCTTTCCCTTCCCTTTCCACTTTCCCTTTGCATTCTCCCTCTCCCCTCCCTGAAACGCGGGCTCGACATGCCGAAACGCTGCTTCGCATAGCCTCATGGTCCCTTTAGCGGGAGATGGTGTGAGTTTTTATACTATGCATCACTACGCTATGCGAGGAGTCGCATGGCACATGCCCGCCTAGTTTTCTGCAACGCCGTGCTTACTCCGGCCTTAAAGTGGTATTCAGACGGGGGAGAAATGCTCGGGGGGTAAAGGCGGAGCCTAGTGACGTCAACTCGCGAGGAGAAGTCTCCACAAATGCCCCCCACTCACACGGACGAGGCAAACGGAGGGGGAGACCAGTGTTACTAGACTACTCTGGTGGCTTGCACCACCCGTTTGACGAGCTGCTGACGACGAGCTGCAGACGACCATCCAGCTGCAGACTGGACACCTACTGCCGCTCTCTGCAGGAGCAAGTGCAACAATGTGGCCAAACAAGAGCCCGAAATTCCGCCATATCCCCCACCGCCGGGGGATTGTTTGTCCTTTCGGGGAAAACGTCCCCGTCTCCTCCGAGGAGACGCGGGGGGGTCACGCCCACTCGCTAATCCGTGACGTCGCGGTCACGTGATCCGCAATCCCCCCGTCTCCCCCGAGCATTTCTCCCCCGTCTGAATACCCCTTAAACAGCACCGTTGTTAAGATATACAAGTTTGAAAAAGCGTTGGTAACTTCACCAGGCTCGTGGCCGCACATCGTAAAGCGGTTACGGGGATGGGACATGATCGGACGAAGTCCACGAGTGCCCTCTGTGTTTGTTGCGTATTGTGGCGAAGCAATTAGTACTGCTTAACGGTTGCGCTCTCCAGCGGCTCCTAGTGGGTCGTCCTCTTCTAAACGCCGCTCGCGCTCTCGGAGCCCGTGCTCTTGCCTTGACTGTCGCCATAGTGCATTGTCGCCGAGTGCCGTCCAATAAACAGCTTAACAAATTGGTGGAGAGTGCTGTGCTCCCATTCAATGTCCCTGGAGCTTCGTTCCCGTACTCTGCCATCTACCATGCCTCAAGACGCCGCTCAGCAAACGCCGCACCCACACCGACCACATGTCCCGGTGTCCCACGCATCCGCGATCCACCTATCTTCACTGGCGCCGATGGCACCGACGTGGAGGACTGGCTCGCAATTTACGAGCGCGTGAGCGTACCCAACAAATGGGACGAAGCAGGCAAGTTGAGCAACTTGGTCTTCTACCTCGCGGGAGTAGCAAGCTTGTGGTACAACAACCACGCGTCCGATTTTGCTACTTGGTCGGATTTCAAGACCGCCGTCATCAACGTTTTTGGCCGCCCTGCAGTTCGTAAGCTGCAAGCAGAACAGCGCTTACGCGAACGAGCTCAGCAGGCCGGTGAATCTTTCACCAGTTATATCGAAGACGTCCTGGACTTGTGTAAGAAAGCCAACGGCACCATGTCCGAGTCTGACAAGATCCGGAACATTATGAAGGGCATTGACGACGATGCCTTCACCATGTTGCTCGCTAAAAACCCTTCCACCGTGGCCGAGGTCATAACACTGTGCCAGAGCTACGAGGAGCTCCGCCGGCAACGTTCGATGACCCGTCGCTCTCCATCGCGCGACGAAGAGCTTGCTGGCTTGGCGGCCATACCTAACCAGGCCACGCTGCTGGCAGAAATGAAGGCATTCGTGCGCGAGGAAATCGCACGCCAGTTCTCTCTCCTGGCATTCGCCCACCCGCCGCACGTTCAACAGTCGTCGACGACCCTTCTTCCTCCCGTCCGCCGAGCGATTGAGCAGGAAATCGCGGAGGTGATGCCTGAGTACCACCAGCAACCTCGGGCTCCTGCGGACGAAGTCCACGAGTGCCCTCTGTGTTTGTTGCGTATAAATATATTGGGCAGTTACATGTGTTACATATGCCATATGCACCCTCTCCATGTATTGTATACGGGGCCCACTGCTACTCATGGATCCGACGTGGGTGGTATTGTGGCTCCAGGTTGGGAAAGTTCGCGGAACGAGCGTTAAGTCAGGGGCGTGGTGCACACTTGTGCGGATGTGTGGTAGGTTCAACTTCCGGTATGTCCGCTGCACAGACGCACTCTTTCCTAGAATCGGCGACTGCGGAAGCACTAGTCGAGGAATGGGGAGGAATGGGGGTCCTTTAGCCGGAAGCAGTAGCAGAGGCGGGCACCGCACAATCCCTCTTTATATTTACTACTACTGCTACTACATAATAATAATAATAATAATAATAATAATAATAATAATAATAATAATAATAATAATAATAATAATAATAATAACAAAAATCAGTTGTATGCATTAAGGGACAAGGAAGGCAAGGTCACAAACAATATGGATAGAATAGTTGAGGTAGCGGAAGAGTTCTACAGAGATCTGTACAGCAGCCGAGGCATTCAGGATGATAACGTAAGAAGGAGTAATAGCGCAGAGGAGTCTGACATCCCACCAGTATTGACAGGAGAAGTAAACAAAGCCCTAAAGGGAATGCAAAGAGGCAAAGCAGCTGGTGAGGATCAGGTAACATCAGACTTGTTGAAAGATGGTGGAGAGATTATGTTAGAGAAACTGGCCACCCTGTATACGAAGTGCCTCTCGACGGGGAGGATACCAGAATCTTGGAAGAATGCCAAGATCATCTTGATCCATAGGAAAGGGGACGTCAAGGACCTGAAAAATTACAGGCCCATAAGCTTACTGTCCGTTGTCTACAAGCTATTTACAAAAGTAATTGCTAACAGAATTAATACGACATTAGAGTTCAATCAACCAAGGGACCAGGCAGGATTTCGTACAGGATTCTCAACAATAGACCATATTCATACTATCAATCAGGTGATAGAGAAATGCGCGGAGTACAACCAACCCCTATACATAGCCTTCATGGATTACAAGAAGGCATTTGATTCGGTGGAGACATCAGCAGTCATGCAGGTACTGCGGAATCAAGGCATCGACGAAGCCTATATAAACATAATGGAAGAAATCTACAGCGGATCCACAGCCACTATAGTCCTCCATAAAGAAAGCGACAGAATCCCAATAAAGAAGGCCGTACGGCAGGGAGACACGATCTCTCCAATCTTATTCACCGCGTGTTTACAGGAGGTTTTCAGGGCCCTAGATTGGGAAGAGTTAGGGATAAGAGTTAATGGAGAGTATCTCAGTAAGCTACGATTCGCTGATGACATTGCATTGATGAGTAACGCGGGAGACGAATTACAGCTCATGATTACTGAACTGGATACGGAAAGTAGAAGAGTAGGTCTGAAAATTAATATGCATAAAACTAAAGTAATGTGGAACAATCTTGGCAGAGAACAGCGCTTTGCGATAGGTGGCGAGACACTGGAAGTTGTAAAGGAGTACGTCTACTTAGGACAGGTAGTAACCGCGGGGCCGAACCATGAGAGTGAAATAACTAGAAGAATAAGAATGGGATGGGACGCATTCGGCAAGCATTATCAAATCATGAATGGCACTATCCCTCAAGAGGAAGGTATATAACAGCTGCATCTTACCGGTACTTACCTACGAAGCAGAAACCTGGAGACTTACAAAGAGGGTTCAACTTAAATTGAGGACGACGCAGCGAGCGATGGAAAGGAAAATGATAGGTGTAACCTTAAGAGACAGCAAGAGAGCAGAGTGGGTCAGGGTACAAACGGGGGTTAAGGACATCATAGTTGAAATCAAGAAGAAGAAATGGATATGGGCCGGGCACGTAGCACGTCGGCAGGATAACCGATGATCATTAAGGGTAACTGACTGGATTCCAAGAGATGGCAAACGCAGGAGGGGGAGACAGAAAATCAGGTGGGTAGATGAGATTAAGAAGTTTGCAGGTATAACGTGGCAGCAGAAAGCACAGGACCGGGTTGATTGGCGGAACATGGGAGAGGCCTTTGCCCTGCAGTGGGCGTAGACAGGCTGATGATGATGACTGCCACAAGATTGGCGCACCGCGTTCGTAATTACTGTAATTAAAGGAGGCAACCGAAAGCAGGGAAGAAATTACCGCCCACTGCCATTTACCTCAGTTACTTGCAAACTGTTCGAACATTTCATAGCAAAACATATAATCAGGTTTCTAGGTCAGAACACTTTGCTGTACCCTTATCAACATGGCTTCAGGACCGGGTTATCAACCGTGACACAGTTGGTAGAAACAATTCATGATTTTGCAGGTGCTGTAGATATAAGACAACAGGTTGATGTGGTTTGCGTGGATTTTGCGAAAGCGTTTGATAAAGTTACCTCACGTCCAATTAGTCTTCAAAAACGTAATGCACGAATAAATGAACTCGTAATAGGAATGAATTGAAGCGTATTTAACAAACCGTACGCAGCCATGGCCATCCAGTTAACCATGGCCATCCAGTTAAACTGGATGGCCATGTATCAGATCATTTAGCTGTACTTTCAAGAGTGCCCCAAGGCTCAGTGTTGGGATCACGATTGTTTCTCCTCTATGATTGAATCAATGATATCAGCAGCGTAGCAGAAGAGACTGTTGAGGTTAAAATTTTTGCAGATGACTGTTTAATCTACGCCACAATTACCAAACTAGACGGCCAGCTCAAAGTTCAGGAATGTCTGTAAAATTTAGGTGATTGGTGTAGAACATAGAAAGTGCCAATAAGTTATGCTAAATTTGCATATACTAACATCAGATAAAGGAAGACTACCCATTTATTTTCGTGAAGCATTGGTTGTCACTTGTTGGTGGATGCGCACCAGTTCAAGTACCTCGGGGTAACGAATATGCTAAAATTGACGTGGAACGAACATCTAGATAACGTCTGCCCGACAGCCTATCAAAAGTTAAAAATATTGAGGAAAAAACTAGGACATCCATCGCGTGACGTAAAACATATTGGACACACCACCTTCATTAGGACGATACTAGAATATTCAGCCGTTGTTTGCAGTCCCTCTCAAGTGACTCTTAGAACAAGCTGGAAAGATTGCAAAGACTGGCGGCGCTATTATTTGTTCAACGTACCCAAGGATGAAATCGCACACGCTGATGTTACAGCGATGCAACTTGGATCCTCTTGAGCTATGTAGAGAGAAATATTGGCTGAAGGTATTTTTCCAAACAATGCCCGATCAACTTAAGATTGATAACCTCCAATGTTCACACGCTCCAAGCAAAAGAAACCCCCGAACTAACCACGATTGTGCCATTAAACCACGCCGAACAAATACTAATACATTTCGATTTTCTTTCTTCCCAGATGTCATAGAAATGTGGAGTGTAGGACCGCCGTCAAAACCGGGCGCACGGTTGTTGTTGTTGTTGTTTTTTTTGTTTACTTTGTGCAGTAAACTTGGGAGGCCACGCCGATCGGAGTGCTGCATTCACCCTGGCACGCGGCGCGACGAGGGGCGGCTTTTGGTCAAGGGAGATGTGATCGGATAGGCCCTGGCCGCAGGCTTCGAAGTGCCTGCGCCTTCGAAGCTCCAGAGATGGGAGAGCCCATTTGGTTTCTTGTCGAGCCCAGGACAAGGAAGCCCTTCTCCACACGGGCGGCGGTAGGAAGGGTTGGAAACGCCGTCCTAATGACCCCCCCCCCCTTTAATTGCCCGGAGATGCTTGCCATCTACGCATGAATGAGCCTCTTCCAGGCCCCGGTGCGGCGGGGGCGGCGTTTCGTTTCGGTTCGGCCCCGCCGTTTACCGTTCGCGCGCTTCGCGGTCACCACCTGAGGAGGTGCAAGACAAAGTGGCCTGCTTTTTGGGCACCGCGTGGGCGACGGAAGTAATTGTCATGAGTGGCGTGCATCGGGGGTCCCAGACGGCGGGCAGGCCCTTGACCTCGAATGCGTGAACGACGAGGAGCGTGCCCACATCGTGGGGCGACGGGCACCTTTGACAATTGTTTGCGCGCTGGCATTCATTCGGCGTGGTAACCGTTTCTGCACTTTGCTTTACAGTCCGGTTCGACAGAATCACTCGAACGGGAGTTTAACGAGCTTGTAAGCGGTATCCATTTTCGCACTTTGCTTTCCAGTCCGGTTCGGCAGAGTCGCTGGAGCGAAAGTTAGCGTAACGAGCTTGTAAGTTGGGCCACGTGTGGTGTTTTGCGCGGAGAGAGGAGCAGTAAAGTGGCCCGAGAGTGGTCGAGGCCCCCACGGGACAGGTGACCTGCTGTCACTTCAGCAATGTGTTTGCCATGCTGCCAAGGTCGTTTTTCTTAAGGACGTTTTTCTTTCCTTTCTTATCACTGAACCTTTACATTAAGCTCTAGGCACGTGTCGCGTCAGCTGAGTCTGCTCTGGCCACAACAACTTTAGTTTATTTTGTTTTTATTTGCCTCTTGTTTGCGTGTTGCTTGGGGCGAGGAGCATGAGCCCGCATAGGTGTAAGAAGGCAGCGACTTTGCTGCGAGTTCATTGATTTGCTGCATGCACCGCCCAATTACAGGGTAAACAGGCGGCTACTCGCCGGCAGTAATGTGAAGGCGGAGCATCATGGTAATAAAAAGCGGCCCCGGTGTTCCGTCTAGTGTTCTGAACCGGGCTTAATGTGATAGGCACCGTCGGCTCTGCCGAATCTCTTAGGGTCGCCCTACAGACGGTTCATTTCCAGTGTTTGTTTTTCTTTATTTCTTTGTAACATTTATGCCTGTAATTCTTCTGGAAGTCTGTAAATATAAGTTGTCTTGATTTTCCTCTAAGCTTCTCCAGCGTATCTTATTATTCAAGCAACCAGCGAATCCAACGTTAATTCCTCCCACTTCGTTTTTACCTCCTCGGGTGGCGCGTATCGGGCGCCGAGTGTGGAGCGTGGTTTTGTACTACCAAAAGAACCTGAACTTTATTGTGGAGCAAACTACCAAACGCTATTGTTGTTCTAAAAGATGTCACAGACTTCGAAAATGCTGTCGAGGCGCATTTTTGAGTGTTCAATTTATTTTTTCACTGCCAAGAGATGTAAGCGACTTCATGTTCATTGTACATATTTTGAAAAATGGCAGTGAATATTCAGTTCTTTTTAAATTGCTATCTTGAATTCTGAATTGTTATTTATGGGAATATTTGTTTTCTTTGTGAAGTGCCAAATATTACGCCAGTTTATGTACCTTGTACATTTTTTATGTAAGTAATTGTAATGTCCTCTTTGTTATGACCCTATTTGAGGGTTGAAAGTATTAATAAACAAAAATACAAATAAATAAATATGATAATGAAGGACGCCGTAGCTTGTTTACTTCATACATGACGCAGGCCTAGCAGCAATTAATGATGGTTAGCCCACATTTCTACAAGGCCCAACGTACAGTAGCTCCTTGGACCTTGCATTTGTATCCAGAAGCGTTCTGCCATCAGCCGCCTGGTGCACAGTTACGGAGACACATGGTAGCTACCACGTACGACCTACGTACAACTGACATGGCTCCTCCAAGCCTCTGCTCCTCGTATTCGATGGACTAACTGGCGAGATTTTCAGACATCGGTTGAAAACGCTTGTTCAAATCAATCTACGCCGCCGGACCTCGAACGTATTATACATCCTCAACTCTTCAAGACACGACGAAATACATAAGTGTATTGGTACCTAGAACCTCCATCGACACTGAATATGAAATACTGCTTGCTGTACGTCGCCGCGCAGAGAGGAAGTACAAAAGAACGAAATCTGTTTCTGACCTTAAGACCTGTCCCCAAACCCAACGACATGTACGTCGACATCTTGACAAATTGGACAGCAAACGCTGGAGACGATTTTGTACTTCCCTGGATCCTCGAAAGCCACTTTGCAAAATGGCAAACAACGCGCAGCCTGTGATTTCCCCTTCAAGAAAAATACCTATTCCGAGCTCTGGCGGTTGTACAATATAGGAGTAGAGTAGATGTTGCGGAAGACTACTGCAAAATTATTGTGGCTGGATCTACTGGTATTCCCTCAACAAACGACCGACAAACCCCGCCAGCCTTCGATGACCGCCTTGATGTCATGTTCACGATGCAAGAACTTGATGCCGCACTTGCTTCTACTCGATGCCCATCGGCACCGGGACCAGACGGCATCCCGTATGCTATTCTCCGCTCTCTGGGGGAAGCGGCACGCACTCTACTTCTATCTATGTTCAATGCGTCGTGGAGGACAGGCATTGTGCCAGAAAAATGGATAACCAGTCGTGTCGTGGCGCTTCTGAAGCCTGCGAGAACACCTCATGCCCTATCATCCTATAGACCAATTGCCCTGTCAAGTTGCGCAGGCAAGGTCATGGAGAAAATGGTGTTGACGAGGCTGGAATGCTTTCTTGAGAAGAACAACCTTTACCCAGACATGATGACAGGTTTTCGCAACGGGAGGTCTTCTATTGACAGCGTGGTCAACTAAGTATCAACTGTCGAACAGGAAAAGAAGAGCCGATGCTTGACAGGAGCACTCTTTTTCAATGTCAAATGCGCATATGATAATGCATGTAATATGTAATACACATGTAATACGCTAGAATTGCTGCACATAGATCCCACTGTCACGTACACTCACTCGATTATGTTATAAAACCACACGTCATCGCAGGTGTAGGCAAACCACGATAACAGCAAAGAGAAACGAGGGAAAAGAGTGCATGGCGGCGGCCCAACAACGCGCGCTATCGGAAGTCTAGAGTTGGGCACTGCACGGGCGCGGGCCTACCCGAAAACCCGGGCAGGGTAAAGTAGTTTTCACGGCGGGCCCGGACCGGGCCCGGGTCTGAAGCTCCGGGCTTAGGGTGGGGCTCGGGTTTGAGGTGGCGGGCTCGGATCGGGCCGGGCTTGGACTTTTCTCAGTTCTTAAAGGGGCACCAAATTGAAACACTGAATCGGTGTAGACTGGTAAAGTGCATCCTGAGAACTCGAAAGTCATTCATTTCACCATCATGAGCTTCGCTCCTAAAAGAAGCGACAAGACCTTGTCGACAAGGTCTTGTCTCTACTCTTTGGGTCCCGCCTCTGCGCTGTTTTTACGAAGGTCAAACGGATAACCGAAGAATGTAATGGTGCCGTAACCCTCTTTTGATTCTTTTTTAACAGCGAAGCGGTCCTTGGTCGAGCCTTTCATGCCCGGAATCCGTGGTAACGCTTGTTGTAACACCACTGGTCCACTAAAAATGTAGGCAACAGTCAGCCCAACAAACGGGTGTGTGCTCCAAAACTCTGTACGGCCTATCAGAAAACTATCACCTTAATCGCGTATGTTCCACAGAAATTGGGTAAATCCCACTGCACACAACTTTCACTGAAAAGGAAGAAGGCAACACTAAGCCCAACAAAAGGCGTGCGCTTTACCATAGTCACACCACGGTCACGTGATACTTTGTGGTTATAAAGATTGGTGGCCATACTACCAGCTCAAAGAATAACGAAGAGTTTTTAATACAAAGCAGTGATACAAAATATCGGAGCATCTTTAGCGAAGACTTCTTTGTAAACCAGTGTATAAGAATGGTATGGTCAAGATGCAATAAAACTACACTGCCACCTCAAAGCTTAACAAAGAGTGTTTAATAAAGAGGAGTGATACAACATATCCGAAAGACTTCCAAAAAATAGAAATACGTTGGCCTGACGAAGCGAACGCCACCGGCTTCGCTGTCACATCGGTGTCCGAATTTTTTCTTGGAGTGGGGGGGGGGGGTGCGACGCCAGCTGCCTCAGTGAAACCAAGAAACGTAAACGACGTCCTCAGTTTTGCAAGAGATCGCAACACCATAGCCGAACTTTCCGAAGACGCAGAGCACCAAATCAGTTTTCGTCAAACTACAATCCTCGCAGCTGAAACTAATCACAGGAAATGAATACTGCCATATCCAAACGGTCCCAAGCAACGTGAACCGCACTCAAGGCAACCTGCCTACCTCTTGTACGCATGTGGGTCCTTCGCTCCTCCTGCGCAGAGCACAGAAAAAAAAGCAAGGAAGAAAAGAGGGAAAGAGAGAAACGCCTGCGTACAGCCACTTCGACTCGTCCACACGTCTAAAAAGCTCCTTAACTTATTCCTACGGTCAAGCCCTCGCTCTTTTGTGTCCTGTCGACGAGCACCGCCGCCGCTTGACACACCCGTTCGTACCCTCCAAATAAGAAACGAAGCCCTTTTCATGTGTCTCCCTTCCTCAAACTTCTAAAAACAAAAATCGCATGGTCGTATTGTTTCCGAAAACGTCTGGACAATGATCTCTAAAACCTCTAAAGACAAGAAGGCGTCGTCGTCGTCGGCGGCATCTGATCCATCCGCCAAGCTTCGAAGCCCGTCCTGTCTATTTTCTTCGGGGCTTGCATTTTCTCGGGTGTAGTTCGTTCCTTTTTTCAATATTTTCAGATTGTCGCCCTAAATGAAAAAAATGGCGGATCCCACGTACCGTGGGAATCGATGTTATACGAAGCATGCGGCTGGAAGGTGACTCTGACGTAATTTTTGTTACTGAGCGAAACGTTAGAAAATGACGCTATGTATAAATTTTATACGCACATATATAGGCTGAAGAGCCGCAAATGCGTTATTTAACCAGTTGTTTACAGCTGGGTAACGCTGCCAACGGCAACGTGCGTATTACCAACACCAGAAGCGGTAAGCTGATATGTAGTGCTTATGCTTGTCCCTAATGATGGAGAGCGCACGCACGTTTCACGAACCCGTGTGCATGTGTGGAAGAGGTTCTTGACAGTTCTTGAACAAGGTCGTCATCACCGTGGTCAGTGAGCACCAGCAGCTGGTCATGACTTAATTGTTATTGGATCCGGTCGTGATCGCGGTGAGGAGGGGTCCATGTGTAGTGAAGTATGAGAAATAATACAGTTGTTGGAAATCGTGGATGCCTCCGTGATTTCGACGACAAATTGCACGTCAATAGAGCCGGCGACGTGTCGGAACCTGAAGTCACCATTCTTGTTGGTGAGTCATGGCCGTAGACGCTGGTAGGCCTGGATTGTGCTACGTAGACCAGCGTCAGTGGATGGCGCTTGTCGTATTCGTAGACTACCTGCGCGTGTGTGGCCTACGTAGCCTAGTCTACAAAGCGGCTGCCAATCAATCTGGCATCATCCTCGCTCAGCATGAGGCCATCGCCCAGCCTCGTAAGAAATGAAGATACTGCGTTGTTGTGGCGGACTAAGTGCACGTTACGGTGCGATGATGTGAATATCATATGTAACTTCCGTTAATGTATTCCTCCTGGGTCGAGCAATGCTTCAATATAGCTTGCTGAATCATTGGAATACAAATGCAATGTTTATTAGACTACTATAAAGCGGAGCCAACACTAGAACCACAGACGTTAATCTGATATGACGCCTGTATCTTAGGAGTACACATCGTAGGAGAATCATGTAGTGTTTATTGCTTTCTTGCAAAATTAGATCGCCAGCACCATAACCACAATTGACGTTGCACCGACATTACGCCTGAATAGGCTGTTTTTTTCAAGCCAGTTTATTGACCTGGCGTGGCTCTGTGGTAGAATACCTGATTGCCACGCAGAATGCTTGGGTTCTATTCCTGCTGGGATCTTAATTTTCATTCTTTCCTTTTGTCGAGTCAACGCTGCCGATGTCGCTTTTTCTTAACGCTCTCGCATTTAAGTTACCAAGGTCTGTTCTCGCCGTTCCTGTGTATATATAAACTGTCAATCACCTGTGGCGCATACCCGTACACCGCGGCCAGTGGTAAACGGGTATGTGCCACACGTGTCTGGAGCACGGTGCTAGAATAGGTGGTCTGGAGGAAAGGGTTTGACGACGTATGCAACAGGAGTTTCACGTTATTAATATCATGACCCGACAGTCATTATCGTCAAAACCCCTTACCCGCCCATGCCAATTTTGGTCTACACCTAGTTGACGAGGCGATCATGAGAGCACCCAGACGTAGGCGGCTAGATAGATAGATAGATAGATAGATAGATAGATAGATAGATAGATAGATAGATAGATAGATAGATAGATAGATAGATAGATAGATAGATAGATAGATAGAAACGCTCAAAGTGCCAAAGGTTCGCTAAGAAATGCTTCGCATTTAAAAATACTGGTGTCGAGAATCCTAAAAGAGCATTGGGGTGCCGAGAACACACCGCATATATTTTTAACACCGCGTACCCTAAAAAAACACTTTCGATATCGCGGGGGCGGCTTTTCAGTGATATGTCATCGCAGTGCGATGTGACGGAGAGAGAGCAACTCGCGGCGCACTAGCGGCTGATACCTCATCTGTTCGTGGTGCACATGACCCACGATGGGTGAATCATCCAGTGACCCCGACAGTGATTTCAGCGATTTAGGCCGCATGCAAGACGCAGAGTTCGCAAACTGGGGAACTGTGTTGACTCGTCTGGACAATGTCCATTGCGGTCGGGCTGCCTTGCTGATGCTGAACGACGAAAACTTTAAAATCAAAGAGAGAGAGAGAGAGAAAAAAAAAATATGACTGATCCCTCTGTCATAGGAATCGATATAACACGAAAGTGAAACTTGTCTTCACAGGCGTAGTTGAGCGTTTGTTGTGCATTATTTCGCCCCAAGGGCGAAGGAGTGAATGCTATAGCAACAAATTGTAACGTCACACGAAGAACGGCAAGCAGCTGGAAATTTGCAACGCGCTGCTCAAGCAAAAAGGACGCACGGAACGAACATACACAGGATGAGCGCGAACTGTCACAGTTGTAATTTATTTCTGAGTGAGCAGCGCGCTCCTTTCGCAAAAGCGGCCGCTGCAGTGAGCGAAGTGACATTCGTGCTCTCAACGCCAAATTGCGGTGAGAGCAGCAGACGTACAAGCAACCGCCATCACGAAATAAGCGCGCGCGCACGAGCGACCACGCCCTGTAGAAGCGCGCGCTCATCCGCGTCGGGCGACGACCTTTAAAGCGCGCTCTTCGAGCCCTTCGCGCCATCTCGATAGTGCTAACGAAAGCACGCTGATGTAACACCGATCTCTGAATACCACCACCGGCAAATGGTGTATATAAATAGGTCGCCGTTAGCATGGCGAAGAACGTGCCATCTGTAGCCGAATAGTTTCGCGCCGCGCGCTGCGGAGCGAGGGGTCGTAAGTTCGACTCCCGGTGACTGAACTTTTTGTTTTTTTTCTTTGCCAACTGTTAGTCTTTATATTCTACAACGTCATATCCATGACGGAAATACGTCAGTGGAGCCGTGGTGGACCCCGGCATAAAACATGCACTCTCGCGTTAAAAACGTTGATTAGGTGGCCAGTAAGTGAATGTGGGAGGGTCCCTTATTCCTGGAACCCTTTGGCCTGTACCGCCTGCCAGGCCTGCGCCACGAGTTGGCGCTGGTCGACCAGATCTGGCTTGGAGATCGCAGCCTCCCACGCTTCACTATAGAGGTTTGGGTCTGCATCTGTTGCTGCTGCTTGTATGGCTGGGTTGCTGCCTTTGCGTTGCAGCAGGTGTGCTAGGGTGTCTGTCACAATACAGTGTGGGCAGATGTAGTAGTATGACGTTGGTTTTAGGTGATGCAATAGAACACCGTGGGTAAATGTGATGCTTTGAAGTCGTCTGTAGTTCGTGGCTTCGTCTCTTGAAAGTGTGGGATGGGGGGGCAGGGTAGAACCTCCGTTCAATCCGCTAGTGTTGCAGCAATTCGTGATAGGTTAAGGGTGCTGATTCGGTTTCTTCTGCTGGTGTTCACGTGTGGGAGGTGCCGCGAATTTCGTGTGGGGAAGCCCGGTTGATGCATTCGCGGGCCGCAGCATGTGCAGCTTCATTCTCCTTGAGGCCCTCGTGACCCGGAACCCAGATAATGCAGATGTAGGGGGGAGGAGTGTCCATGTGTTTCAGTATCATTATCGCTATTGCAGAGATCATTCCTTTCAGGTAGTTGCGTGCCGCTGTTTGGGAGTCGGTAAAGACCACTATGGGATCCTCGCTCGTTTGAGTGACGAGTGCTATAGCGGCCTCTTCGGGTGTATCCGCGCGTTTGGCCAGAATAGTCGCCGTCGCCAGTGCCGTCCCCTTGTGGTCTGTGACGCAAATCGCGAAGGCGCTACGTCCCGGATACTTGGCAGCGTCCAGGTATCGTGCCTGCGGGTTGTTCCTGACGTTAGTTACCCCGGCGAGCCGCCTTCCTAGGTGATGTTCGGGATGCATGTTGCGGGGGATTCGCTGAACTTCCAGGAATTCTCGGAGAAGAGACGGTATCTTGCCCTTATGTTCGTCGTCGGATTCTAGGATGGTTGCATATCCTGTGCGATAGAGGACTGCTCGGCCAGTGGGTGAGAGCATGAGTCTCTTGACCTGGCTGATGAGGTGTGCTTCAGCGAGTTCTTCCCATGTGTTGTGAACACCCCCGCGAAGCAAGCGGTTCGTTGAAGCAATTGGTGGCAGTCCTAGGGCAAGCTTCGTGGCCTTTCGTATAAGTAAATTTAGTTGTATTGCGATAACAATTATATGGGTGTCTCGACGGGTTTTTGCCGTCGCCGTCATGTCCCGTATGAAGTCCAAATCGATAAGGTTCCCCCGCGCATCGTATGTTCCACCGCGGGTAAAAGCGCGCGAGTGGGGGCGACGAACGCGGCCGAAGCAGAGATCAAACGAGCCGGCCTATTTCCGTAGCTCACAGGGTGCATGCGATAACATCACCCCGCTCGGGGGCCTGCCATCGAAGCAGGCAGGAAATGCCCCACCCGTCTTTAACTAGCATGAACATACGCGAGGGGTGTGTCGCGCGAGCAGCAACTTTGAACTTTGAACCTAAGGGAGCTGGCGTGTGCGCTATCTCGACAGCCATCACAGCGGGCGGCTCGTATACCCTTCTACGTGCTGCTCTCTCAACGCGAAGTGACTATGCGGGCAGAGCATTGCTCCCTGGAGCGGCTGTATTCTGTTACATCAGCGTTTTATAGTTACGCGAGATCGGATACGAGAAAGTTAGCTGCCAGCCCCACAATTTGTAGCTGTCGCTTTCATTGCTTCGCCCTTGCAGTGAAACTGAGACTTTTTTGTTTCTCCGCTGTCTTTAGATCGAGATAAGGAGTTCCGTTGTTATGCGGCTATAAATAAGGGATTGTTCTATTCGCAAGGTGTCATGTTATTTAAAGCCACTGCGGCGGTTGGCCACTTGTCGGATGAGGTAAGCCGTGCCAATGCGTTCTGCAAGCCGAGCTAGGGTAGCAGAGCCGGGCCCGTCCTTATGTATATGAAGTCCAAGGACTCGAAGCGAGTCAACTTGCGGTATTTGGATGCTTTGTAGAAAGACATGTGGGTCCGGAGCATCGTAACTTGGTGGTCTGCCCGCGCCCCGCCATGGTGGTCTAGTGGTTATGGCGCTCGACTGCTGACCCGAAGGTCGCGGGATCGAATCCCGGCCGCGGCGGCTGCATTTTCGATGGAGGCGAAAATGTTTGAGGCCCGTGTACTTAGATTTAGGTGCACGTTAAAGAACCCCAGGTAGTCGAAATTTCCGGAGCCCTCCACTACGGCGTCTCTCATAATCATATCGTGGTTTTGGGACGTTAAACCCCAGATATTAATATTGGTGGTCTGCCCGGGGTGCGTGCCCCGAGGACTAACAGTCCGGACTTTTCCGGAGCGCACTGAAGCCAATATGTCTTGAGGTATCGTTCAATGATGTTAGCCGCTTCCTGAAGGCGGTCATCCTGTTTGCCCGTGCTTGCGCCTCTCGTCCACAGAATGATATCAGCGTAAAGCGCATGATGTATCCCTGGGACAGTGCCCAGGAGACGGGGATGCTTGAGGAGGGCCACGTTGAAAAGGAGTGGTGAGACCACCGAACCTTGTGGCGTACATTTGTTAGGTAAGTGAAAAGGCTTGCCTCCGGATGTTGGCAATCCCCACCGTGGTCGTACGATTGGTGAGGAAAGCGAGCTTGTAGGCGTATGTTTTGGCGCCGCAGCCGATATCTTCTAAATTACGGAAAATGGCTTCATGACTCACGTTGTCAAAGGCGTCATTTACGTCCAGAGCTAGAATTGATGACTTGCTGTGTTTGCTCAAACGGAGAAGGATTTCATCCTTTAACTGTAAGAGGACGTCTTGTGTGGAGAGCATATGACGGAAGCCGAACGTGGTGTTCGGGAAGTGACCGTTTTCCTCGAGGTATGCGGTAATCCGCTCATTGACCATGTGTTCAAATAGATTCCCGGCGCAGGACGCAAGGGAAACGGGGCGGAGATTTGCGATGGAAATCGGCTTGTTTGGCTTGGGTACCATGGTCTCTGAGTGCTTCCAGGCTCTTGGGAGCTCGTATATAATCGAACAGTCATTATAGTACCATAGGAGCGCCGTCAACGCCAGTGTGGTAGCTGTCTTAGGTGCTTGTTGGTGGCTCTGTATTTGCCCGGGCTTGTATTGTGTGTCAGCTTAGCGAGGGCCGCATGTAATTCGGCCTGCCTGAAAGGCCAATCTAGCTCTTCGTTCGGTGCTCCTTGGTACTCCCTGGAGGTTGGAAAGTTGTTGGAGGTAGCTTGCAAGTTATCAGAGTCACGTAACTTGGTCTCAAGTTCTTGCAGTAGCTGCTCCTCTGTGCCGGCATAGCTGTGGATGAGCCTTTGAATTGTATGCCTTCGTTGGGTTTTGTTGTGGGCGACGTCGATCAGGGCTTGGAGAATGTGCCAGGTCTTCTTTGTGCTCAATGTCCCTTGAAGATGGTTGCAAAAGGACCGCCAGTTCTGGCTCGCTAGATGTTCGGCGTACTCCTGTGCCTGCATTGTAAGTATTCTATTCTATGCTTGAGCTTTCGGTTGAGCCTTTGCCGCCGCCATCGTTTGAGAAGTGATCACCGAGCTTCCCATAGCTGAGGATGATTATCAACAGCTGGATTGTCCTCGTCTAGTTGTATCATCTTGGTATGGCAGTCAGCAACACCTACAATCTCGTTTAGCCAGGCTTCAATATGTCATCAAGGGTAGAGTCGTCGTCAAGTTCTTTCCTGCACGCGTTCCAGTCTGTAAGTCGCGCCCTGACGCGTAAGTTCCTGCCTTGGGCGAAAAGTCAGCCTATTCGACATCGATATGAATTATGTGGTGAACGCTGCCTATAGTGTGTCCGGGAGTCTTGTCCACGTTGCCATTTGCACCTCTCGAGTGAACGTGAGATCAGGATTAGTATACCTCGACACGCTGGTATTTTAATTCGGTTAATGATATTTAACACAAGATATTTCAATTTGGTTTTAAAGTAAGCGTGAGTGCTCATCTGAGTTGGCAGCATCTCGCGACGTCGCCGCGGGTAAGACGTAGACTGAGGCCCCGTGTGGCGTTCCACGAGTAAGGCGAGTACTGTCGACGTCAGAGAACGTTTGCGGGGCGAGGACTATCGTTCGTCACCCCTCTCTCTGTTGTCGGGCTGCTTCAAGGTGATTTTGGCTGCTTACGCCAGGAATGCTTTTCTTTTTCGTGAGGGGGACACGCTCAAAGCACCCACATCATCCCATTCCTCAGAGCGCGCGGGTCCCCCGATTTGAAAACGGCGCATTCACCGTCATCGAAGCTTGAGCCACGGCCTCCAAGATTAGCCGGCTAATCTCGAAGGCTAATCTCGAAATCTCTTGTGGGGCGCTAGTTTCTTACGGTACTTAGGCGGTCGTTTCAAAATGACGCAAAACTTTTTCTCAATTAACGAAGCTAGTATTAATGATACGATGCGTTAGAGCATTACGATTCAATTTCGGTATTACCAGATACAAATTGCAGTAAAAAAGTCGCAAACAAAACTTTCGCTGCCAGGGGTCCTTTAAAGGGGTACAGACACGAATATTTTGAGTTCTCGTTTTTCTGCGTCAAATGAAGAGTCAAGCCCTCAAGAGCCCAGAAAAGGTAGTGCTAGGCGTGAGTGCGCCCTGAAAAAGTAATTACAGTATGTTTTTAAAAGCTAGTTTCGGTTCGTACTGTACCCTGACGACACAACACGGTATGAGCTTCTCGTCACGGGCTCGAACAATATATAGTGTCGTTTCCACGGCCGCTCCGCACCGTGGCTATGTTGGTGACGCACAAGCGGCCATCTTGGAAGTTTTGGTACCTAACGTCATCATAACTAGCCAGACTGCTGCGTGAAGTCACCAGAATTTGTACTGTAGCCTGACGTCAACCTAGTGTCGATGTCAGTAGGTGCGCCAGGGAACATTTGACTTTGATATCAACTTAAAATATCTTATCAGCATATGCTGAGCTTCACACTTGCTCAGAGCCCCATCTGCATACAGGAGACTTGTATGGCAGAGTAAACTGGCCTTCGAAAAAAGGTGTCAGTACCCGTTTAATGGCTGCAGCGGAGTGACCGTGCACTTTCCCTGAACATTGTTGACAGCATACGAGCGAGACGCGTAAGTGCAGAAAGAAGAAAGGTCACCTCTCACGCGGCTTTTCGTCGAAGCGACCGCAAACCCACGGAGGCTGCATAGCACGAGCATAGCATGACGATATCACTTTAGGCAAATTCATTGTGGTTCTGGCATTTCTGGGCTAGCCTTAGAGAAACTATATTGTGTGCGTCGCCAGCCATGTCGCAGTATTGCACGCACACAGTGACCCCAAGCAAGTATTTGGTTATTAATCCGATGGCGGAGCAGCAAGTTTAGAAGGCGCTGGATAGAACTACTGGTACTTTCAACTTATCTGCGACCTTCTTCAGGCCGGGGGCTGGAAGATGAGAATGCGGGACAACTGCAAGTTTAACACCCCTTGATTCCTCGTGCGTGTTTTCTACCTCTTTTACGTTTCGTTTTAGAATAGACTCAATATTGCTGTGTGGTGGAAACCTGCCGCTTGTAGCCTTTAACTCTGGAATTAATAGCTGCTTTGCATGTGATTTTCACGGCTTCTTATAGGGAACCCAAGCTCAAGTTTGCGGCGCGACGACAGCACCGCGCTGCGGCTCTAGAGAGAAGCTCTGGTGCAACTGGGGGCATGCGCGGCCGGCTCAGCCTGTTTTTCGGCAGCGGGACACGCGCGCGGCGCGTTCTCCAGTCGGTGCGGGGAACTGGGGCGCCGTGCCGACAGCTTGGTACGCTAAACCGAGAGGCTTGCAGTTCGAAGCTGCATTCCACGTTGGCAGAAGCGACCCGCGGAAGCGCAAGCGAGGTCCGAAGTATTTGCGTTTCGTGGCCTGCCACAACAGTGCAGACAACACCAAGGCATGCGATTCACGTCTGAAACTGTATAGGTTTCTCAGGCATGTCGCACGAGAAATAAAGGCGGCAAGCGTGGATAGCTGACAGCGCTGTCTCGCCTTCTTCTATTTTGGCTGTCTGAGTTCATCGATTTACAGTCGTTTCGACTACATGAATCAGTACGTAACTCGGCGCGTGCACGCAGCGACTACGTAATGATACTCGCTGTCTTCTCGCAATGTGAAAGTCCAGTACGGTTGTAGGTGAAACAACATTGTGTTTTGATTCCCCGTGTTCGTGAGACCTACCCGTCGTTGTTGAACGTTCACATTCGCGTTATCCAAGCGTTGCGCAGTTGGTTTGAATTCAATTGAACTCGGCACATTGTCAGAAGTTACGGCGCCTGCGCGTCGGGAAGGCTACTTTATCACGCCCGGAACGGACGCCTGTGCATTTTCAGCAAGCTTTGACATCGTTCTGCAGGTTTGCTTTCTTTTTGTCACTTCATTAGGGTGATATTTAAGACGCTAAATATAACTGACACTTAATGCATGCTTTGCAATTGCAACCTTGAAGTAACCACCTTCTGACTTTGTGCAGTCTCTAGCCGCGTTCGCGCAGCAGGTTTTATACACTTGTCAAGTCGATATCCTCATAAAAAAGAGTGCAAGCATGACGCGAAACGCTTCACAGTGGTTAAAGCTCAGCCTGCTGCCACCTAATCGCGTCTTATTCGGCGGGTGATTCTCCAGCGGCACGAAGGACTTGACTCTAACCTTCTCAGGAAACAGTGCCAATGCCCGTATAATTCTTTTTTTCGCACGCCGCAAACGTTTGTTCACGAAAGTGCACGGCTGCTACCGCAAGCATGTCATATCAAAACAACAATCATATGATTCGAAGTCCTCACCGCAGAACATCGCTAGCGTGAACGGCTTCATTTCGGAGTGCACGTGGACCATTACGCATCTTTAACATGACAGAATGGGACCTACCTAGAGGTATACGTCCTAACTGTGTAATCGCGACCTGGGAAATGCATTTCGCTTTGAGTCGGGCGTCGTTGTCGTCGATCGTCTGCTCTGCACCGTAAACGTGATTGACAAGCCTTTCTCCTTTTATAACGTTCCCTTTTCGGAGTGTCAGTCAAGCTTGAAGACCCTTTTGAAGCCGCACTACAAGCGGTACATTGTGAGACGCCGCAGTGCACCGCGAGAGCTCTGCACGTGCCGGAAGCAAGCGGCAGCGCATTGGAGAGAAGGGAAAACGCGCGTTGCTGGCACCCGGTTTGCATTTTTCTGCCAGAGATGGCGCTCCCTGCTTGGGAAGCGGGAAAGCCTAGAGTCATTGTATATGCTACCTTTAGGTAGCAGAGGAGCGCATAGGTCCGGCTAGCAACCACAGCTAGCTGTGAAGTCGCACTCCATTTTTGCAAGCGACATGCCTACCGCGTCGCCGATAAAGATGTCTGGCGTGTCGAAGGCCGGCGATAAACATTGGCTGTCGATGACTAGTGTTAATTGAGTGAGCTGCAGCGGCGGGCGTCGAGAATACAAAAATTGGCGCGAGCGTCAGCTTCTCCGCAATGCATGGTTGCTAGCGGCGTTGGAAAACAGATGCGGAACTCTGCTACCTAAAGGTAGCTTATACAGAAACTTTAGGGAAAGCCTATAGAGGTAGTGTAATTAAGTGTGAATATATGCTTTAAAAAGCTGTGGTAACACCACCAGGTTCGTGGCCGCACATTGGTAGATGGTTACGAGAATGGGACACGGTCGGACGAAGTCCATGAGTGACTCTGTGTTTCATGCGTGTAAATATATTACGTAGTGTACATGTGTTGCATATGTCATATGTACCCTATACGTATATTGTATATGTGACCCACTACTTCTCATGGATCCGACGTGGGTGGTTTTGTGGCTCCAGGTTGGGAAAGCTCGCGGAACGAGCGTTAAGTCAGGGGCGTGGTGTACACTTGTGCGGATGTGTGGCAGATTCAACGGCAGGTGCGGCCGTGGCACGGACGCAATCTTTCCTAGAATCGGCGACTGCAGAAGCACAAGTTGAGGTGTGGAACGCGGAATTGGGGTACTTTAGGCTGAGGCAGTGGATGAGGCAGGCACCGCACAATCCATTTTTATAGCTACGATGCGGGTAACATACGCAATGAACTACACGGCAGTCTCTTTTAGGGAGCATGCGGCGGATGGGCTGACTACGAGACGAAACGTCTATGAGGTGAGGTTGTTTATTCTCCGTCTTGCGAGCGCGGGGCGCCACCGCGGAGAGGACGAAAAGAGAGGAGAATGAAAGCGTACACGTGAGATGATTTACGCATACACAATAATAATAATAGCTGGCGTTTAGCGTCCCAAAACCAGGATATGATTATGAGAGACGCCGTAGTGGAGGGCTCCGGAAATTTCGACCACTTGGGGTTCTTTAACGTGCACCTAAATCTAAGTACACGGGTTCAAACATTTTCGCCTCCATCGAAAATGTAGCCGCCACTGCCGGTATTCGATCCCGCGACCTTTCGGATCAGCAGTCGAGCGCCATACCACTAGACCACCGTGGCGGGCTACGCATACACAGTCACAGTAAGAAATAACACACAAAATTTTCATTAGGCCTTCGTGCTTCGCGCCTTCGGGACACGTTCCCGTCTTAGAATTTATGTTGCGTGCAGGTGCGGAGGCGTGAGAATCTAAACCAACTTGGGCTTGCGAGTTCCGACGCTCACACAAGAGTTTTCAAGAGGAGAAAATGTCGTTCTTGTGTAGGCCCGGCTATTGTTCTAAGTACCGTAAATCCTGCCATAATGTGACTGCGGTCAATGCAGCTTCACTACCGCGAACCCAGACGAAGTGCCTATAGCATCGGCAACCCAGCCATTTCGTTGGCAATCGCGCGCTTGCTAATCCCTGAAACTTCGCAAAGTGGCGACCCACTCCTCCTGCGCTCTCGCTCCTCCTCGGCATATATTCACACTCTCTTGTCGAAAATGGCGCCACCTACCTTGCTCCTGCGTAGTAGACGTATTTTCGTAGAGTGAGCGCACTTGCCAGGCAGCGCGCTATAAGCATTCGTACTAGCCGTTTGGCTCTTGTGATCTCTTTTTAAATACGAAGCATTTCTTAGCGAACATCTGCGACGTTGAGCGTATCTATCTATCTATCTATCTATCGATCTATCTATCTATCTATCTAAGCTATCTATCTATCTATCTATCTATCTATCTATCTATCTATCTATCTATCTATCTATCTATCTATCTATCTATCTATCTATCTATCTATCTATCTATCTATCTATCTATCTATCTATCTATCTATCTATCTATCTAATCTATCTATCTATCTATCTATCTATCTATCTATCTATCATCTACTATCTATCTATCTATCTATCTATCTATCTATCTATCTATCTATCTATCTATCCTATCTGTCTAGCCGCCTACGACTTTGTGCTCTCCTGGCCGCTTGGTTAATCGAATGTACACGAAAATTGGTATGGCGTAACGTGACTGTATGACGAACATAAATATTAAGTCAAAACAATGAAATCTAGGACACGCATGTCATGTACAGCATGATTTACATGCCGACCGCTCGGGTGCGCTGGCGGCCGTTTCGCTAGCTTTATATGCACCAAAACTGGTACCTTGCGACGTGACTGTGTAACGAACATAAATAACACGAGTTAACATGAAAATCATTGGCACGCATGTCATGTACAGCATGACTTAAGTGCCACTGCTCATGGGGCGCTGGCGGCCGTTTCGCTAGCTTGATCTACCCGAAATTGGTATTGCGCGACGTGACTGAGTGACGAAGATAAAAAAAAAACACGAGATAACATAAAAATCATGACACGTATGTCATGTACAGCATGGCTTACGTGCCACGCTCATGGTGCGCTGGCGGCCGTTTCGCTAGCTTTATATACACCGAATAAGTATCTTGCGACGTGACTGTGTGGCAAACCTAAATAACACGAGTTAACACGAAGATCATGACACGCATGTCATGTACAGCATGACTTACGTCCCAAGCTAATGGGGCGCTGGCGGCCGTTTCGCTAGCTTGATCTATCCCGAAATTGGTATCTTGCGACGTGACTGTGTAACGAACATAAAAACACGAATTAACATGAAAATCATGACACGCATGTCATGTACAGCATGACTTACGTGCCAAGCATATGGGGCGCTGGCGGCCGTTTCGCTAGCTTGATCTATCCCGAAATTGGTATCTTGCGACGTGACTGTGTAACGAACATAAATACGCGAGTTAACATAGAAAATCATGACACGCAGGTCAATGTACAGCATGACTTACGTGCACGCCCAATGGTGCGCTGGCGGCCGTTTCGCTAGCTTTATATACACCAAAATTGGTATCTTGCGACATGACTGTGTAGCAAACATAAATAACACGAGTTAACATGAAGATCATGACACGCATGTCATGTAGAGCAGAACTTACGTGCCACGCTCATGGGCGCTTGCGGGCCGTTTCGCTAGCTTGATCTACCACCCGAAATCGGTTATTGCGCGACGTGACTGTGTGACGAACATAAAAACACGAGTTTAACATGAAAATCATGACAGCATGTCATGTACAGCATGAACTACGTGCCACGCTCATGGGGCGCTTGCGGCCGTCTGATTTTCATGTTACTCGTGTTTTTATGTTCGTTACACAGGTCACGTCGCAAGATACCAATTTCGGGATAGATCAGCTAGCGAACGGCCGCCAGCGCCCCATATGATTTGCACGTAAGTCATGCTGTACATACATGCGTGTCATGATCTTACATGTTAACTCGTGTTTTTATGTTCGTTACACAGTCACATCGCAAGATACCAATTTCGGGATAGATCAAGCTAGCGAAACGGCCGCCAGCGCCCCATATGCTTGGCACGTAAGTCATGCTGTACATGACAGTCGCGTCATGATTTTCAAGTTAACTCGTGTTTTTATGTTGGTTACACAGTCACGTCGCAAGATACCAATTTCGGGATAGATCGATCTAGCGAAACGGCCGCCAGCGCCCCATATGCTTGGCACGTAAGTCATGCTGTACATGACATGCGTGTCATGATCTTCATGTTAACTCATGTTATTTATGTTCGTTACACAGTCACCCGCAAGATACCAATTTCGGGATAGATCAATCTAGCGAAACGGCCGCCAGCGCCCCATATGCTTGGCACGTAAGTCATGCTGTACATGACATGCGTGTCATGATCTTCGTGTTTAACTCGTGTTATTTATGTTTGTTACACTGTCACGTCGCAAGATAAAATTTCAGTTTATATTAAAGCTAGTGAAACGGCCGCCAGCGCACCATGAGCGCGGCACGTAAGCCATGCTGTACATGACATGCTTGTCATCATTTTATGTTAACTCGTGTTTTTTTATGTTCGTCACTCATCACGTCGCGCAATACCAAATTCGGGGGTAGATTCAAGCTAGCTAAACGGCCGCCAGCGCACCATGAGCATGGCACGATAAGTCATGCTGTACATGACATGCGTGTCATGATTTTCATGTTAACTTGTGTTATTTATGTTCGTCACACAGTCCGCGTCGCGCAATACCAATTTCGGGAAAGATCAAGCTAGCGAAACGGCCTCAAGCGCCCCATGAGCATGGCACGTAAGTCATGCTGTACATGACATGCGTGTCATGATTTTCATGTTAACTCGTGTTTTTATGTTCGTCACTCAGTCACGTCGCAAGATACCAATTTTGGTGTATATAAAGCTAGCGAAACGGCCGCCAGCGCAGCATGAGCCTGGCACGTAAGTCATGCTGTACATGATATGTGTGCCATGATTTCATGTAACTCGTGTTGTTATGTTCGTCACACAGTCACGTCGCGCAATACCAATTTCGGGGTAGATCAAGCTAGCGAAAACGGCCTCAAGCACCCCATGAGCGTGGCAAGTAAGTCATGCTGTACATGACATGCGTGTCATGATTTTCATGTTAACTCGTGTTATTTATGTTCATACACAGTCACGTCGCGCAATACCAATGTCGGGAAAGATCAAGCTAGCGAAACGGCCTCAAGCACCCATGCGCGTGGCACGTAAGTCATGCTGTACATGACATGCGTGTCATGATTTTCATGTTAACTCGTGTGTTTATGTTCGTCACACAGTCACGGTCGCGCAATACCAATTTCGGGGTAGATCAAGCTAGCGAAACGGCCTCAAGCACCCCATGAGCGTGGCACGTAAGTCATGCTGTACATGATATGTGTGCCACGATTTTCATGTTAACTTGTGTTATTTATGTTCGTCACACAGTCACGTCGCGCAATACCAATTTCGGGGTAGATCAAGCTAGCGAAGCGGCTCAAGCACCCCATGAGCGTGGCACGTAAGTCATGCTGTACATGACATGCGTGTCATGATTTTCATGTTAACTCGTGTTGTTATGTTCGCCACACAGTCACGTCGCGCATACCAATTTCGGGAAAGATCAAGCTAGCGAAACGGCCTCAAGCACCCCTGAGCGTGGCACGTAAGTCATGCTGTACATGATATGTGTGCCATGATTGCATGTTAACTCGTGTTGTTATGTTCGTCACACAGTCACGTCGCGCAATACCAATTTCGGGTAGATCAAGCTAGCGAAACGGCCTCAAGCACCCCATGAGCGTGGCACGTAAGTCATGCTGTACATGACATGCGTGTCACGATTTTCATGTTAACTTGTGTTATTATGTTCGTCACACAGTCGCGTCGCGCAATACCAATTTCGGGAAAGATCAAGCTAGCGAAACGGCCTCAAGCACCCCATGAGCGTGGCACGTAAGTCATGCTGTACATGACATGCGTGTCATGATTTTCATGTTAACTCGTGTTGTTTATGTTCGTCACACAGTCATGTCGCGCAATACCAATTTCGGGGTAGATCAAGCTAGCGAAACGGCCTCAAGCACCCCATGAGCGTGGCACGTAAGTCATGCTGTACATGACATGCGGTCATGATTTTCATGTTAACTCGTGTTGTTATGTTCGTCACACAGTCACGTCGTCGCAATACCAATTTCGGGAAAGATCAAGCTAGCGAAACGGCCTCAAGCACCCCATGAGCGTGGCACGTAAGTCATGCTGTACATGATATGTGTGCCATGATTTTCATGGTAACTTGTGTTATTTATGTTCGTCACACAGTCACGTCGCGCAATACCAATTTCGGGGTAGATCAAGCTAGCGAAACGGCCTCAAGCACCCCATGAGCGTGGCACGTAAGTCATGCTGTACATGACATGCGTGTCATGATTCTCATGTTAACTCGTGTTGTTATGTTCGCCACACAGTCACGTCGCGCAATACCAATTTCGGGGTAGATCAAGCTAGCGAAACGGCCTCAAGCACCCCATGAGCGTGGCACGTAAGTCATGCTGTACATTACATGCGTGTCATGATTTTCATGTTAACTCGTGTTGTTATGTTCGTCACACAGTCACGTCGCGCAATACCAATTTCGGGAAAGATCAAGCTAGCGAAACGGCCTCAAGCACCCCATGAGCGTGGCACGTAAGTCATGCTGTACATGACATGCGTGTCATGATTTTCATGTTAACTCGTGTTGTTATGTTCGTCACACAGTCACGTCGCGCAATTACCAATTTCGGGAAAGATCAGCTAGCGAAACGGCCTCAAGCACCCATGAGCGTGGCACGTAATTCATGCTGTACATGAATATGTGTGCCATGATTTCATGTTAACTCGTGTTGTTATTTCGTCACACAGTCACGTCGCGCAATACCAATTTCGGGGTAGATCAAGCTAGCGAAACGGCCTCAAGCACCCCATGAGCGTGGCACGTAAGTCATGCTGTACATGATATGTGTGCCATGATTTTCATGTTAACTTGTGTTATTTATGTTCGTCACACAGTCGCGTCGCGCAATACCATTTCGGGAAAGATCAAGCTAGCGAAACGGCCTCAAGCACCCCATGAGCGTGGCACGTAAGTCATGCTGTACATGACATGCGTGTCATGATTTTCATGTTAACCTCGTGTTATTTATGTTCGTTACACAGTCACGTCGCAGATACCAGTTTTGGTGCATATAAAGCTAGCGAAACGGCCGCCAGCGCACCATGAGCGTGGCATGTAAATCATGCTGTACATGACATGCGTGTCATAATTTTCATGTTTTGACTTAATATTTATGTTCGTCATACAGTCACGTTACGCCATACCATTTTTGGTGTACATTCGATTAACCAAGCGGCCAGGAGAGCACAAAGTCGTAGGCGGCTAGATAGATAGATAGATAGATAGATAGATAGATAGATAGATAGATAGATAGATAGATAGATAGATAGATAGATAGATAGATAGATAGATAGATAGATAGATAGATAGATAGATAGATAGATAGATAGATAGATAGATACGCTCAAAGTCGCAGAAGTCGCTAAGAATGCTTCGCATGTAAAACTTTACCGCTGGTAGGGTGCGAACGTACCATATTGGTTCTAGAAACGTTGCCGCTATCTACGCAGACGCACTTGTGTCCGTTCCGAGCGCGGCGCCCGCGAGAAGAGGGAACGTCTTCCGCTGGAATTTGGAGTACTTTCCGCAGTGTGTAGCGTTGTAAGCCTTGCCGGACGTGATTGCGAGCGCGCGAAGTATGCATTGCGTTTGTCAGCTCAAAATGGTCAGACCTGGTGGAGGGTGTCCCTTTAAGATCAGAACCAACGCCACCTAGAAAAAAATCACAGCATATCCACGGGGTGAATGATGATGAGTGGGGCGAAGCTACGGAGGGAATCATCCTGCAAACCGTGAAACTCTTCCGTGAAATGCCGCCCAGTACATAATATAAAGAGTGTAAACATCGTGTATATATTAAACATCAAACTTTTATTGTACGTTGGTTTACGTGGTCCCTTCATTATCACTTGTGATCGGTGAAATGCAAGGAAGAAGTCCGCTCCCGAGCGAAAGAGCAACCGCATTCCCCGCTCGCCCTGTGCGAATTAAAGGCAAGGCTAGAGGGAAGACAGGACGCGCGTTCCACGACGCGAGGTCGGTAGCATGCCCAACGAAAGCCAACGGAACGCGATCGTGCAAGTGCTCCGGCTTCGCATCGCCTCATGGTTTCCATTTAGCGTCCCAAAACAAATATATTGCTCAAGGTGGCCTTGCGTTTTTCGTAGAAATAATTTCTTTATCATGTACATTAAGACGAAAGTTGAAAGCTCACTAGAGTGTATCGCCCGCAAAGTATGTCTTTTAGTGTGATTTAACTCCTCGTACGGCATGGTCCTCGCGCCGTTGCCGGTCCACCTCGCCCGTTGACGATCGGGCGAGGTGGCTACATACAACAACTACTACTACACTTTAAGAAAAACATCTGGCGTTCTTCGTTCTGCTTTTACAAAACATCTGGCGTCTTTCGTTGGTTTATTTCAATCAATCAACGGCGTTTTGGAACAAAATTTTTATTGTTTAATCACACACAGGAGAATCTCACCAGGCACTACCTTGGAGGTAAACAATGGCTGCTAATGGGAATGAGAGACAGAAGAAGTCGGCTTTTAGCTAACACTTACACTTCTACTTCTACTAACGTTTCCTACTGGAACATGCCAATGGCTGCTAATGTGGAATGAGAGACAGAAGAATTCGGCTTTTAGTTAACGCGCACGCTGCGAATTTTTCATTGTTCAACAACGCACAGGAGAAATCTCCCACCGGCACCACCTTGGAGGTCAAAGCGTAAGACTTGTTACGGACTACTACGATGACGACGACCACGAGGGACGAAGGGATGCCGCCTTAAGGAGCTTCGCCCCTAAAACAGCTTTCAGAACGCAGTGCAAAGACCAGGAATTCGTCCCTCCTTCATCCGTATATACGCGTGCGCGTACCTGTGACTTATGGCACACAGTTTTCGGTTTACCCTATGGGTGGGCATCGTAATATGAATCATCAATCACGAAATCAGCAACGCAAGCGCAGGTCTGGTTTGGTGCTCTTCCCTCTCCGCTTCCCCTGTAGTCAAAAGGAAACAATTCCCCTCTTCTTTCCGCACTGTCGCTGTTTGACAGTCACGAGAAAAAGAACACTGGCACCGCCCCTTCGAACACTAGTGCTGGAATTAACGGAAACACTTATTCTTTCGTTTGGGGATGCTACTCTGGGATACAACCACAGGCATTTCTTCTTCGCCATTCATGAATTTCTCATAGAGACTAAGCGAATATATGCCGTGAATGGTTCATTTGCAATTCAAATTTATATTATTGAACTATAGTAGGTCCGCAATGCTATGTTACGTTCCCTGACTGAATAATCCACCCAAATATTGGCCAGTCTCCAGTATTGGGTATGATCCAGCATTGCTGAAGTGAAGAAGCAGAAGTATTCCATTCATATGTCCCCTCTGTTACTTTCGTTCAGAAATCGAATCAATAGAGCATTATTTTTTATCGTGTCGCCGCTATATATTACAAAGAAAAAGACTTCTTGAAACTCATTGTGCTTAAGCTGGGGATAATTTTAACAATAGACGCTATTCTCACCTTCGGTGCTTCGGATTTGGGCGTCAGCCACAGGAATGTTTTTGATGCTGTAATTGCTTTCCTGCTGGAAATAAAACGAATGTGTTTTTAAGTTCTTAATTGCAAACCTGTTCCGATAATAGCAATGAATCAATAAAAAAATCAATAAAAAAGAAGACGTTCGGTACCACATTAATTTCATTATACTAATTTCTAGTTAGGATGAGAAGTCTGGGCTGAATGTAGAAATAATTATTGCACTAGTTCTTTTTATGTTTGCTTGTCTTTTGTGTTAACTTAATAGTTTTAAATTTTCATATCCACAATTCTTGGCCAATCCCCCAGTGTGGGTATGAGCCATGTGTAGAGGCACATCATCATCATCATCATCATCATCATCATTATCATTCTTTATATAAAAATCACAGAGATATATGAATATGCTAGAGCTATGGCTAGAGACAACTTGCATGTTCTTAAATGTAAATAAAACTTACTGTTATTATTTCCATTAGCAGACCCCAGCTCAATTTCAAAGTTATCAACAAGAGCCCATTACACAGGTTAAGTTGCTTAAATATTTGGGGATAATTTTTAATGACAAGCTAAACTGGACTCCTGACATAGAGAGTATTGCGTCTAAGGCACAAAGTGCCTTAGGCATATACTACGCCGACTGAGCAGCAGACGATATGGACCACGTAGCGACACAATGGTGATGATATACAAAATGTACATGCACCCAATATTAGAATTTGGGTGTGTTTTGTTCTCAGGTGGCCCTGCTTACAAACTAATCCTCTGAGTATGCTAGAGTATTAAGCCTTGCGATTATGTCTAGGGCTCTCTAGGTTTGTAGTTAACAATGTTATGTATCAGGAAGCGCGATTGGCAACATTGCCTTGTCAATTCCGCATCCTAACGGTGCAGTCATTTTTAAAATTTTATAGCTATTCATTAAGACGATCTGAATATGCTTTTATAAATGACCAAGACTCCTTTTTTCTTGCTCATTGGCCACATTTTCGTACACCACGGATTATTTTTGTTCAGAAGCAGCTAGACCGAATAAACGTGAAAATTCGAGATCTGCCTGCAGCAAATGTGTCCAATCAGAATCTAAAGATAGACTATGATGAGATATTCCCCTCTAAACCTAAATTTCAATCGTACAGGTTTTTAAATAGCCGGCTGCAAGATTGTCTTGCACACGTGGAAAAAATAATGTAGTAGCCAAAGACGCTTCAGTAATAGACGAAAAGGCAGGCGTAGGCATTACTCCCCTTCGCTTGGCTGGTCATCTTCATTAAGACTACCGGACTTCACCCCCATTTTTAAAGCTGAACTCTTGGCAATTATTCTGGCACTGCGCAAACTAACTTCGAATGCCCATAGCGCAATATTAATAACAGAATCCCTGTCAGTACGCACTCCGATTACAGCTTCATCAAAACCAACTGCCCTAAAGACGTCCCCTACGCTAATTTCTCCACAGCTGAGGCTCTTAAAATTGTTATGGGTACCTGGCCACTTTGGATTAGAATTAATTGAAGTGGCTGATTCACTAGCGCAAGCTGCACTGAATGGTCCAATTCTTTCGGTCCTTCCTGTAGTGGCCGTGTAACTGCGATTACATACAGAAAACTTTCACTTCGTGCAGACGCCACATAGTTAGTAACACCTAAAACAGAACTTAGTCATTTAAAATTTTCGAGGAAGAGCCGGTGGTGTCATACCAGACAATTGGAAGTATTAATAACTAGGTTACGATGTCGTGTGCCCCTGTTAAATCTATATTCACACATGGCTAGTCCGGCGATATCGCCCCTATGTTGCTTTTGTTTAGAAATTGAAATAATAGAGCACTAGTTTTTATCATGTCGCCCATGCAGATTACTAAGAAAAAGACTAAGAAAAATTACTAAGAAAAAAAGAGCAACAAGCGAGTGGACCACACAATCGAAACTCTCAGAACAACGGTGAAGCAGATCTCCCGAATGATATATAAAGTCGCCTATCACCGAAAAGGTTTCAAGGAAGCTGAGACGCTCCGGCTTGTTCAGGCTTTTGTCATCAGTCGGCTCACACATAGTCTTCCTTTCAGGACCCCAATAAAACAAATCTAGAGGCCCTAGATGCATTGATTCGAACTTCGTACAAAAGAGGCTCTCGGCCTACCACTCAGAACATCCACTGAACGCCTGGAAGCCTTCGGTATACACAATAATTACGAGGTGCTACGTGTAGCAGTGCTCATTTCTCAACACGAAAGGCTTAACTTCACCACTCCTGGGAGAAAATCGCTATGCAGTGTAGGTTACCTATCTCGTCCTCAGTATGCGGGAGACAAAATAGAGTCCATGGCTAAACGGTACGTGATAAGGATCTTAGTAGCCCTTATTTCCAAAAAACATGAGCCCACAATACCACAAAGGTCGTAGAAGCGCTCTAGCTCACAAGTTACAGCGGCAATTCTGGGGAAATCCTGACACGGTGTACACAGATGTCGCCCGATACGGTACCAACAAGTACGCCCTCGCACTCGTAGGAGCGGCCGCAATTCAAAGGCTTCTGACATGCGCCACTGCTCGAGCTGCGTCCGCGAATACCGCAGAAGCTTCAGCCATCGCGCTAGCTATTAAAACTAAGGATATCCTGGAACAATCATCGCTTATTTTTGGCGATTCCAAGGTTGCATGTAGACTCTTTCTCATAGGGAGACTACCACACATCACCACTAGCCTATTAGGACCAGACCTAGTGCAGGACCATGCGATCATCTGGTGCCCGGGTTACGCAGGACTCGATGGCAATGAGAGAGCGGACGGCGCAGCTCGTGCTTTTATCAACCGAGCGGCCGACCACCCCGACGAACATCCTTTCTTACCGCGAGACATCTTTGAACATCAACGGCTTGAGCGACGACAGTACAGTTCACCACACCCTGATCTATCCGGGTGGGACTTTTACGACTGGCGCCGTATACAACACATACATATCCGAAAACATGCCATTCACCCCACAAATGCACAGCGATAGCTGTCCGTGGTGCGGAGGCAGGCCCATTCTCGCCCACATAACGTGGGATTGCCAGAACATGCCACCCGAATTTAACTCGCCGCAACAGCCGGCAAAATTTCCGGAAGGGAACAGTGGGAGACTTTGCTTGCCAGACGGCTGCAACAGGACTACCAGGTGCGGACCAGGTGCGGCGGGCCGCTCAAGCCAGTGGTGCCCTGGAATAGGGGCCTCACCCACCAGCACCCTGGACCTATTTTTTTCCCTTCCTCAATAAACGTTTTGATATATGGGCATTAACTGGTTGCGGAGGGTCCTGAGGTACCTGGCTTGATCCCGTGATTTGAGTGAGTGAATAAACTGTTACTGGGTCCAGCAAAACGCGATAAGACGCGCACCTGGCTAATCCCACGACGGGACGGATATGTATAGCCTGCCGGATGGCCAGGATTTCTTCTTCATCGTAGGGACTTCGCAGGAGCGCGTCCCACTCTTTGGTGAAATTCGGGCTCGACGAATCGCACTCCCAGAGCATGCGAGACAAAGTAGCAGCCTCGCCACAGGCCGCGCAAGAACAATTCGGGTAAATGTCCATATATATGCTATCAAGGGACGCCGGATTGGGATAAGGGTTAGTCTGCAGGACTCTGTGTGCGACCGCCTGCGGCCTGCTCAGGTTGGAACGAGGCGGCGGGAGGACCATTCTCTCTAAGTATAAGAATTCAGTAATTTCATTGTGCGTGCTAGGAGCGTCCCAGTGTCCGGAAAGAAAGTCGCCCGATCAGAGGGCCGCACGGTCGGTAATGTCACCCGCAGTCTTGTGGGCAGACTCGTTGATGTTCAAAGGGACCCCCTCGATCGCCCCGACGTGGGCAGGAAACCAAAGATAGAGTTTGTGTAACCCTCGTCTTTGTTGGCGCCTTTCAGAATTCAAGTATACTCGCGAACGATTTTACTGGCAATGTAGAAAGTCTATGGGGGCGGAGCTACTGCACATGTACTGCCCCACGAAGTAGTCCGGTTCGGCGCGCGTTTCGAATTTAGTTTCGGTTTGTGAACCTTCCGTATCTCATGTCACGGTCGTTCGATTATTCGAGCGGTCTTCACAGCCTTAGACAGCCATTAGCCATTGTTGGTGGAATTCGTCACAAGCTCTTTGACCAGTGACCAGTCGTCGGAAGGGCTGGAGATTGACGAGAGCTAACCTGAAGACAAGAACGCCATTTTGACTGTGAGGTGCACGTAAAGGGTGCGGCGTTTTCACGCGCACAAATACGCGAAATGAAACTGCATAAAGTAAAGCAAATATAAATATCTCCTTGGCGCACGCTGACCCTCTTTTCAAACAGCGTCTCGTAGGAAATAATGTTGTTGTTTTTTATTGTCACGCAGAAAGCACGGACACAAGTATGGGACTATATTATGCAGCGGTAGCACACGCGTAGTTCGGCTGAGTAGCCTTCACTTCACTGCCAAGAAAAGTTGTCCGTGAGTATACCTGCCGGGCTATCCGTGCTTTCTGGAATGCCCTGACTGCCGCTTTGCAGGAGTCGCTATGTACACCGTCTCTCGGACGGTCCTGCATGGCGAGTGCAATGGCCCTTTGCTCGGCCACGTCGGGGTCCGTCGTCCGAATCGAGGCACAGTTCACGACTTTGCCGAGCGTGCCCACGACGGAAACTGCAAAAGCCTTTCGCATCACGTGATTTCCGAGCTATTTCATACTCAGAATGAGAAGAGCCCACTTGAACAGGGAAACAAAGACAAGAATCCTAAGTAATGTCATCTATATCAAAGATCTCCGTTGGTCATCAAGCCTATTATTAGCCTGTTTGCGACCAGCCATCGCGACCAGTGATTGTGGTGCTCGACTGCTGACCCGAAGGTAGCGGGATAGAATGCCGGCCGCGGCGACCGCATTTTCTATGGAGGCGAAAATGCTACAGGCGCGCGTACTTAGATTTAGGTGCACGGTAAAGCACCCAGGTGGTCGAAATTTCCGTAACCTCCAGTACGGCGTTCCTCATAATCACATATCGTGGCTTTCGGACGTTAAAGGCGTTAAACGCCAACAATTCTTAGTTACTAAAATGGGGGCGATGCGTTTGGACGACATTGACAAAGCACAAAATGTATGCGATGGTGTTTGGCCAACAGAAAGGCAACCTGAGTGTTTGTGTTTATAACAAGTATGAACAACTCAGAGTAGCTTAAATTGTTCAACCTTGGGAGGGCGGTAAACTGTCCCTAGAAAGAAACCGATCGTTCGCAGATACACAATTAGGTATTTACGACACTTCAACTTCAAGATACATAAGGCACCTAAGGTGGTTAAGGCACACACACTTCACAAGGTTCCCACAGCGTGAAATGTGCTGCAATGTAGTCGCAAGTTGCTCGACGGTTGTTGTCATGACGTTAATTGTTCCACAACACCCGGAAGCAACACCTCTTTATGTGCGAGTTCAAGAGGCTAATAATTGTGCTTTTTCCAAGGTAAAACGGTCCCGGGAAATTAACGCTTCCTATTGGCACGCCGGTGATTCCGAAGTGTCATATCAGGTCGTGCACGTGTCTGCACGACTTACGAGCTATTTGATACTCAGAGTGAGAAGAGCTGACTAACATACGGAAACACAGAGCTCTCCTCAATACGTCATCCCCATCAGAGATAAAGACACCATTGAACATTATGTTTATTGAACCTTATACGCATATTTGCCAACTCCAGTGTGAAAGAAGCATCCCATGGATACAAAAACTCACAGGGTCCCCTAGGCGTACACCTCGCTCTACTCGAAGGCGAAAGCCATCTTCTATTTCTTTTAAGTCAATTTATTCAGAAGGGTATATGGCTCTGGTGCCGCAGAGCACCAACGCCAGATTTTTTCACCTTGCAGCCGCATAAGGTTTTCGCCCTAATAATGTAAGAAAAACACGTGCCCTGCTCTTTATTGCTATAACGATTACATGGACACTCTCAGCAAGTTTTTGCCGTGACCATCATGCTGCTTGTAAAGTGCAAATGACAACATCGCCTCGCGCATCGTATGTTCTATACGCGCGATTAAAACTATGCAAGCGCTGGATGACGGGCGCGCGGCTGATGCAGAGATGAAACAACGCCGGACATATAGTCGCACAAAGGGCGCATGTGATAACATCATTTCGCGTGCAAGGCATCCCAACATGAAGGGACGCATGCATCATCCTGACATGAAGGGACGGCGGGATTGGGGGGGCTGTATCGAACTAGGAGCAACTGCGAAGTTTGCTCGCAAGTGCGCGGTAGCGAGGTGTGGCGCGCGTCTAACAGACATCATGAGATGACTCGTAAACTCGCTTCAACTCTTTGCGTTTAGAGAACTGACAGCACCAAAAGCACTTCGGTCCCTGGGGCAGCCGCATTCCTTCAAATCAGCCTTTTGTTGAATTACGCGAGACCGGATCCAAAATAGTTAGCTGCTAGCCTTACTTCGTAAAAACAATTCCAATTTGTTGATATCGCATTAAATTTTTCGCTCTTGCGGCAAAATTAATTTTTCGCATCAGCCTTCACGCACGCATGACTGCCGTACACAAATTCATTGAAGCATACGGATGATTAAGCTGCTAGTGCTACTGGCCACGGGGATCAATTTTAAGTGACACAAGTACCGAGTGTCACTTTTGTTTCTTTTCCCAGCCCTTTCGGTCGAGCGCTTACTTCTCATTTTCCGAATATTCAGCAAATGTATTGCAAAACATAACACTGGTACTAAGCATAACGCTGGTACTCTAGCTAATGACAATTGTGGATTTTTTACGTCCCAAAACCAGGAAATGATTATGAGGAACGCCGTAGTGGAGGGCTCCGCAAATTTCGACCACCTGGGGTTCTTTAACGTACACCTAAATGTAGGTACACGGGCCTCTAGCATTTCGTCTCCATCGAAAGGCAGCGGTCACCGCGGCTGGGGTTCGATCCCGCGACCTTCAAGGTAAGAGTTATTTAGGATAGCTATAATAACGGAGCATGTGTTTACTTAAGGACAAATACCTGCCAGGGTAAGTTGTGAAAATTGAGTGAGTTCAATGAAAGAGTACATGGTTTTTTTTTGTAAGCAGCTGGGATCGTTCCGGCACCTGGTGGAGCACATATAGACCACGCCAGTCTTTCTCCGTGGCCTCCCAGATCCGCTCGGCAGCGCGATGAAACACAATATAAACCCGAGGAATGCAACAGGGCACGCTGACGCCAATGGGCTGGTGCTTCTACAGGACACCTAAATCAAACAGTAGCGTCGCCTCCACTTCTTTTCCTCCGTCTTTTATTAGTCTCTGCTTGAATGAAAATTCATTATATAATAATTATTTACGCCAGGCTTGATCATTCTTGTTCATGTCATATAGTTTTTAATAATGTTTCCGTTAATTCTTGGCTTTATGCATTTTCCTTGTAAACAACATTGTGAGTGATCTCCCCTCGTGTGTGCGAACCAGGCTGCAACATTGACAACAACAGCATGCGTCCATCACGAACGAACTCGACCATTTTGCACAGCCGAAGAAAGACCACAGCAAAGAAAGACCTCACTACTTCGAGTATTCTGTCCTTGGGAGAGAGTGAGAGAAATTATTAGCAGGTGGAAAGGTCGACCCGAGCTAGTACGTCTAGCCAATACCCTGCAGAGAAAAAAAAGGGAAAGAGGAAAAAAAGAGTAATGAAGAAAAAATGAGAAGAGGAAGAAGTGTCACCCACTGCGTATATACAGTAACCACGTGACACAATGTGAGCCTTAGGAGCCTCTTCATTAAGCCATTCTCACAGGGATGTCCGCTGTGCTGTTGAACAATAGTTATTTGAATGAAGCCGGTGCTGACTCAAAATTCGTAAATTACAAATATTATAAAAATTCATTATTCTTAAATTTTTCAGCAGCCATACAGTTCATAGTTTCCAATTTTTGAAGAAATACGTTTCCTTTCTTGGCAATTCCCAAGGGGGGTGTGAAGCCATGCTGATGTAAGGTTCATCACTATCATATTACTGTCACACCACTGCACGCTTTTGCAGCACGTCCCATGTCGGCACGTTCTGCCAGCACGTTCTGAACGCTGAATTCACAGACGAAACAAGAGGTCCAGCCGTCTTAGAATTTTCCAGCCATGAGGAGAGCAACGTTCAGCTCGTTCGACGTGTCGAGGATATCGGATTAGGAAAGAAAACGAACCACGTTCGGAGACTAGCGAGAGATTCCACCGCCGCCGGCGATATTCGCTCCATTCCTGAACACACGGGACGATATCCGACGTGCGGGTGGTCCAGGTCTGCGTGAGTACCTGATTCCGATTGCTGTGAAGCCGCGGAGTTCAACCACGGTGAACAAAGTTCAACTTTCGAGTAAGTTATTTCTGCTAATCTCTGCCGCCAATAGAACGACATGCTTTGCAGGTATTGATTACAGAGATCTGTCACAAGCTTTGAGAGCTTGCTCTCATATCTCGTCCCGACGAGCGTGCTGGAAGCTACACAGCGAGGGGTGGCACGGGGAAAAGGAGCCCTGTCAGTGCCCGTTACGACCTTGAGTACTCGTTATTAATCCCGATCGCTTTATCGCGTTGAGATTCCTGTGCACGCTAGTGTTGCTACTGTGTAATCTTAGCGCACGATAGAGCACGGCGCCCGCACACGTCTACACCCCCTGGCAGAAGCGCATCGGATCCAAACGTTGCTCCTAATTTATGTAATGAGCCAATTGCTACATTCTGCTGTTTGACGACATACAGCTGGCACCAAGCCATCATATTGAGAGCACTGCCCGACATTAGGCACCATCTAGCTATAATTAGCAAAATGTGGTCTACAAGCTATAATTTAACCGGCACTGAACAGCAATAACCGGTACTGGTGGTACGCGAGCAAGTAAAGTAAAACGCTGGAATTATATGAGTAAACACGGTAGCACAAAACACCACTCGTCCCAAATCACGATCGAGTGCGCTATCAGATATCGTTACTGCAGATACATCAAATCAATATCGTTGTCAATATGTAGGTTACAGCCAAGCGGAGGCACGCTCATCCGGTAAGATGCTGATCACGCAATGTCGCCATTTTCCCGTCACTTTCGATGACGTTTATTATTTCTAAAGGCTTAGATGCCTCATAAACGCGAAAATTGACCGGCGTCCCCGCGTACGCGTCTCCCGTTGGCGGCGTCGTCAACACGAGTGATGACAAAAGAATCCTTCATCCCAATGATTACGTAACCATATGACGTCATCATGACGACACAGATGCCAAAGCTGGTGACATCATCATGAAGTCATCGTGACGTCACAGTGACGTAACGAGACGTAATATCAAATGATGACGTGATCACATGACGTCGAGCGTGGTCAAAGGGTGGGCCGATCATGGAGGAAGTGCAAAACCAGGCGAAGTGCCTTAGATCTTGGAGGTAGTAAAAAACCACGTTAGGAGCAGACAGCGTTCCGAGGGTGGCAGGGCAGGATCATATGCAATCGACCTGAGCAGAAAAATATGGCTTAATAACGAATTCCAGCTGAGCATGAAATTGTATTTATCCGCAATGTTCGTTTAATAGAGAGCAATATGGTGTCCACTTACCACTCCCTTTGCCTTTTGTTCCGAGCAGTCGCGAACGCGCAGCGAGGACCAATCCGGTCAAAGGACTTCGGAAACGCAGAATCGAGCGAGTCGGACGTCGGCCAGGAATGTCCACCAACAGTTCCGGCCATGGGGAGTAACGTCTCTTCCAATATGACGTCCGACGTCCCTGCCGCGTCCGTTGAGACGCAGTGCACCAACTTCTCCGTCTCAGTGCGAAAGTCCCACTGCCGACTCCCTAGCGGAACACATCAAAGGACACGGATTTACACGGGACCGCTCGGACCAGTGAGTTGAGCCCAACTTCACAAGGTTATCATGTATACAAAAAAAAAAGATTGGACATTCTGTTCTGTGAAGGTCATTGACCAGTTAAACTGCTATGGTGGTTGGTGGAGCTTTTACTAAGCACGAATGCATTGCTAGAAAGACATTTTTCCATGACAGCAGAGACTTGTTAGTTTGGGCGAACGGGTCCGTCTTGCGAATAACTTGGCGCAGCGCGAAAAAAACAAGGGCAAAGGCGAGGAACACACAAAAGGACTAGCTCTGTTTTAATTTTATTTTTTGTGCTGTTTCAAGTTTCCCACGAACAATATAAGCCATCTTATATCAAAATATGAAGGTCCTATGACATTCTGCTACTATATTATCAATTATTTGAATACAATGCTATTATATGGTGAAGACGTATTCCCAGTTTGCAAGCGTGGGGGTGTAGCCTAGTAGTTAAGACACTTGAATTCGGAGCGCGGGGGCCCGGGTTCGAAACCCGCCACCGTTAAGTTTTTTACCGCATGCTAGTGCAGATTCCTTTCTGCCACTACAGAGGGCGCCAGGGGTTCCCCTTTAATGCTTTAATACAGACAAGTTCTTCGACTAATCCCTAGAGGGCACTAGAAGGAGAGTGGTTTCTGCAAACGCACAGATAAACAGACAATTCCCACGTACACATTCGCAGTACGAATTGCATATATATATATCGCGCACTGTACGAGTGCCCGTTTCACGAACCATCTTGGGTATATAATTTCCTTTATAGAGTGGCATTTTGCAGCAGCAATCTATGACCTAAGGGCACCTTTGTTGACGCAGCAATCCTACGATTCTATTTTAAAGAAAAAAAGAGGGACAGTGATCGTAGCGGAGGAGCACTAGGAAAAAAACAGGTTTAGATAATCAATACTGCTCCTTCGCATCTCGCATGTATAGCTAGAATGAATTGGTGCGACTTGGTTGTTTTTTTCATTTGCTTTTTTTTTTCAGGTCTTACAGGAGAGGAGGCACCGGTTCGATGCTCCTTCCTTTGTCTGTGTGCATCCTAGCACTAATTGTGATGGCCGTCCTCGTACCGTTCGTGTTTTCTACCCCCTGTAAGCATTAAACGTTCTCTTTATTTGCGCGACTTAATTAAGGTAATTTTTAGAGTTTTGCTATTTTGTGCAGTATACTTGTGCCACAGCTAACTACAATTTTTGAATAGTGCTGCGTAGTCCGACTACAAAGTTGTTAACGATAGTCGTTCATTAAAATAAGTTTAGATATGTACGATCTTAGAAATGAACCGGTTGCTACTAATTATTCTACTCTCGTACCAATTTGACGATAAAGTATATAAGAAGGTTATGGTCGTTCATTTCTGTGTTGTTTGGAAGTACCAAATGATTTTGCTTATTTGTTTCTACAGTACTGCTTTTTTCTTTGATCTTTTAAACCTTAGTTGCTATGACCTGTTTCTGTATGTTTATTAGTGCGTGCCCAGCCTTTCAAACTTTAATCTCTCTCAAAATCGTTCTATGTTTTAGTCATGTGTAAGAAGATAGCGTCTACTTTTCGACATCCTTTTGTACTTGATTTATCTTATAGCGAACAGTTGTGACAACACTTCAATAAATGCGAGCTTCAACGGCATCGAAGTTCTAGAAACCAGTAATTCTCCTCCTGGGCATCCATTGGCGACAAGCTCGAGCTAACCTGGGTATCTTTTGGTATCATGAACTATCGTTTGTGCATAGAGCAAAATGGTACACATGCGTGGTGTCAGACGGAAAAAAAGGTGACGCGAACTCAGCATTACACGCTTACGCGAATAAGCCGCCTGAAACAGAATAAACGTACATCTCTCTCTCGCTCCCCCCTCTCTGTTTCTTTTTTTTTTTATAGTGGCACAAGCGTTCAGGATACAGAACCCTATGGGGATTAAGGTTGTTGCCCGAAACGATATATCTGATGGAAGGGCTTCGCGCTATTTACTTACTATCGCTGCCGAGACGCGGCCGTTAACCCACTCTTATTGAGAGCACGATTCACGTATGGTGCTGTAGCGGCTGTCACTTCCACAGAATACAGAATTTACTTACCCTATTTATATTATTACTTTTACACGAATAGCCTAGGATTAGTTGCTTTAACCTCCGCAAGAAACTGTTTCTACTAACGACCACTTGCATATCTTTTGCCAGCAATGTATCCCTACTTAACTTATATGCCAGGCGCGGTAGTATTGAGCTTCTCGTGCTGTTAATATAGCATAGAAAACCCCTGTTCTCAGTCAAGGGTACACATCGCCTGGTAGGGGATTGTTTGTACAAATATGGACGAATTGGATATATGCATATAAAAAAATTATCCCCACATGACGCGGACAAGAAAAGCAGGGTACAGGTCACGTGGTACGCTACTTTCAACTAGCTTTTCTTTACAAATGACACGTTTAGATACGCAGGATTTGATGATGACACGCACACCGCGTCAGGTGTTTAATGCATGTTGCCATTTGTAGAGATGTCTGGTCATTTATGTCATTTTTTTTTCTCTTTTCACCCTTTACACACAGCTCGATCTCCCCATCACCTCTGTAAGTATACGCCCCTTAGAGCAATTACATGGTTTAACGAGCAAGCAGTTACACTCTTTAGTCGAAACTTTAGCACCGTTCAATCCGTTCGAAGACACATAAAAAGTGCAAGAAGAAGCCCATGTATCACGTGGCCGCGGGTGTCTCGCACAGCGACTTTCACCGCTTCACCTTTATTCCGCGATGTTTTCCGCGAAATAAATACCCGCGTAATACAAGTAGAAAACTGCGACCGTAAAGTTTTGTATGCTTATATAACTGGAAGGAGGAGGCAAGACGATGTGCCATTTTCACTTAAAACGATCGCAGAAGGCTAGGATTGTTCACCGCTCGAAAAATAAGCCTTAAAATTTCCCCAACTGGTCACCTATATTCTACTACGATTAGCATCAGATCGGCACGCTTGTGCGACAACTCGAAGTCTTCCAACATCAATAGCGTCTCCAACTTAAAGAGGCCTCCGTGACTGCCAGCGCTGCTACGGATGGATTTTCGCATGTCATACTGACGTGACCTGCGGCATGCTCCGTTGTCCGACGAAATTTAGTACTATCAGTCGTACAGGCAACAAAACTATTGCTCTGTTTCACCGGGAATTCCAGTTCAGAGAAAATGCGTGGCTGCTTTTGATTTCGACGTCCTATGCGATTGAAGAAACGCTCTAATACCTTCAAGAGCACAATTTATATCTACCCAAAATTAGTGTTTAGCTTAGTTCACTCTCTAGCACTTAGGTTTTCGCCTGACTTCCAGATGCGGATACCAGACAAGCTACTGAGTTTCCCGAAAGCACTACACTGTCGAAACGTAAGTCGCCTTGCTTTTTGAAAGCTCGCCTCTTGCGCAACATCTTCATTTGTTTGACCAATCAACCATCGATTGCCGAAACGTCGCTATGGGTCGTTAGCGCGTAAAACCCCTCTCTGTAATAACATAACGCCACATGGACCTGGGAAAGAAAATTTCAGCAGATATGTAAAAGTATATTAGTAGAACAACCTGCGGTGCACTGGTAGATTCTAGTAATGATGCCTGAGGTATGTGATTACCAAGACTAAGAGTTAAGCAAGAAAACGAATGAAAAAATATCGTGTCTGTTCTAATTGTGAACATCTGCCTCATATATATGCATGCAATTTGCTACCGCTTCATTTAGGCATTCTCTAATAATTACTTTTAGGAAGTAAAAATGAGTGCTACCAAACCACAAGAACTTGCAGCATAATCAGGTTTTCTTATAGCGCGAAAGGCACAGGGACGCAGACGAAGACACACACAAACACACACACCACACACACACACACACACACACACACACACACACACACACCCACACACACACACACACACACACACACACACACACACACACACACACACACACACACACACACACACACACACACACACACACACACACACACACACACATGCAAAACACACGCACGCACACAAATATAAACACAGAGAGCTACCTCTAGGTGTGAGTACAGGTCTTTTCTTCGTCTGCGTCCTTGTGCCTTTTGCAAGTAAGAAAACCTGATTATGTCGTATAAACAAGCCAAAGCTTCTACTCTGATGAACTTGCGGTATTATTGCAATCAGTCAAATAATGCATCGATAATTACGGAAGTCTCAATCACTGGACAATGCTTCACCTGCGCCATTGTGACCATTTCGTTCCTTGCAGTGCCTCCCGGACATCCGAGACCCGTGGCAGGTCACCTGGGTGCCCCTTGCAGCGACTCTTCTTCCTGCCTAGGCGAGGCCCTCTGCACGAACGGCGCCTGCCGATGCGAAGGGCCCGACTTGCGCGTCGTCAAAGGCACCTGCGTCCTTGCCGCCACAACGGTGATGGAGGAGCCGCCGCTTTCGAAAGAGCCGACAACCTCCTCGCGGTGAGCGTTACGGAATATGTTGCAGCATAAGCAAACATGGTGTCCACGACACTTATTAGGCTCGTGCCCCTGAATCCGGAGTTTGCATTACCCAAACCGTAGGTTTTTCTACTTGCGGCTGTAACTCAGAGGCCACCGTCGCTGGGATGAGAGTTCGGACACCATTTATTGTGACAGCTCTTAGAGAAATACGAACCTCAAGTATGCGAATATTGTAACCTGTTGCAAAAAATAAATACTATTTATGCAAGGGGCACTAACGAGAACAACGACTTTTTCATACCATTAAATTACTCTTTCACACTTCCAAAGTCACTACGCTTGCCTCGAGAAGACGCTTGGTGAGGGAGAAAATGCGCAAAAATAAAATGCGGGTGGCGACGCCACCTTGAAATTCCCGCCCTAAACGTATGCCTCATATATATATATATATATATATATATATATATATATATATATATATATATATATATATATATATATATATATATATATATTAACGGCATATACTAGGTCCTACGTGTTTCCCAATCAGTAAAAATGAAGGAAATCGCCCTCTCTGGAGGCCATAGACTTAAGACACCAAGTTTCAGGAAATTTCGTTGAGCCAATGTCACCAAAATACGAAAAATAAGCTTTGAAATCCGTGACGTCACGTGCGGCGATTTCGGTGCGAAATTTAAACATGAAATTTTGGCCTTGATTTCCTCCTCTATTTATAAACTTATGATGTTGAAATTAACGAAATTGGAGTCCTCAAAGTACGATTCATCAATCTAAACCGATTCATTGTTTCCCTTTAGTGCCCCTTTCAGGGCGAACTTGTGCCCGTGAACTTGAGCAACAGAACTTTAAGCAAGAATGACCCCCACCATGAGCCGCCAGTGTTCTTTTTTGAGCACGTGGTCTAGAGGTACGCGCAGACCGGCGTGACAATGCGCGCTGTGCTTTCCATTTGCTTGGCGACATTTACGAACGCAAGATGCGACGTGCATCTTCGGAGGATGTCGAACAGGTTATGGCAATATGCAGAAGCTACCGCATTTTCTTGAGTATAACACGCCCATGCAAATAACCCGCACGCTCCACTACAAACAGCGGAATCACACACACACACACACACACACACACACACACACACACACACACACACACACACACACACACACACACCACACACCACACACACCACACACACACACACACACACACACACACACACACACCACACACACACACACACACACACACACACACACACACACACACACACACACACACACACACACACACACACACACACACAAGAAAAAGATCCTCGCACATTGATTTGAAGCTGCCTTCTTTGCATTGCGTAAGTGCGTGCCGTGTAGCCAACTCACGCATCGAAATGGGCTTATAATCCGCACCCCGACATTAGATAAGATAGTTCTGTATACTTTGTGCGGGATATACGCGCTAAAATACGGTATATTACTCAGCCTCATCCACAACGATTTCCTAAAAGTAGTTGATTGCTGCGAGAATTTATTACTACATGGGACGTGGCATTTTTGTTACTTTGTTATTCGCAAACTTCCTGTTCTTTGCCGGTCTACGTTGAGGAGAGATTGTTGTAAGATAGAGTGCTCTGAAATGATGCAATAATTCGTGACTAGGACTTACGCTACGCTCTATAAAATATGTGATAAACGAACCTTGCCTATTTTGTCTTTTATATATGCAACCTAGAAAGGTGGCAGGCATGGATAGTTCGTACCGTATTTCAAATGTGTATCATGTGAAGTGAAATCGACAGCACGACGGAGACTCAGAATTGCCAGCGCTGTCGTCGTGTTCTTACCACGTCGCGCTATGGACCCTTGCAACATCTATGCAAAGTATACGTTGACGCCAGTCTAAGTAACGACTGCAGGCATAACCTCGCGCATTTCACCTGACATTTCACGCGCGTCACTCAGTCGCCGAAGCATCGACATTGTCTTTCACATCCATCACATTGACCTTTCAGCGCGCTACGCCACGTGGTGGTACATATAGTCTTCATACTGTTCTATAGTGGTGGGATAGAAATCAACAGGAAACTAGGTCGTTTTTTGTGTCATTTCCTGGCTATAAAATAACGCTTTATTCGTGACCTAATTAATGGAGCCGCGCGACTGGCCGCCCGTAGTACATGGTTATGCTTCTCTTGCGATACTATCACGTTTTAAAGCGAAAGCCATATATGCCTCATCAAATCGGCCGTCGACGTCGACGCCACGCGGCGTCGGCAACAACTCGAGTGATGAAAGAAATCATCACGCGATGACGTCACCATATGTCATCATGGTGTCACAGATGTAAATTTGTGGCGTCATCATGAGGTCACTATGACGACAAACAATATGACATCACATGATGACATCACTTAACATCATCAAAAGTGGTCCGATCACGGAGGCAGTGCAAAACCAAGTGAGGTGCAGAAAGCTTGCGAAGCCTTCGGTCCTGAAGGCAGTGCAAAACGAGCTTAAGTCAGAAAGCTTTCTTAGGGGTTGGGGAAGGACGAGCACATCGACTGAGAAGAAAAAGAAGACGGCTTTCGCATTCGAGTCGTCTTAAGCGAACGCATAAGGGACCCTCTCAGTTTTTTCAATGCTCCAAAAGGAGCAGTAACGGTTTCGTTACAAGCAGCGACGTGAACTCTCCTATCTCTCCCGAGTCACCATTGGTAAAAAAGAATTACGTACATTATTGCTTTATCTTCAATGAACTTGCACACGCGCACATCCCTGCGTATAACAATAATTCATAGGTGTAAGCAGTAATATGTGCAGCGTAATCATATATCTGTTCGATTTCACATTTACAGGCGTTCAAGTACAAAGACCCGTCCGCAAGTCACGGCAAGTCCAAAGACCCGTCCAGAAGTCACGGTTTCCGTACGTCTGCGTACAGAAACTGCGGGCAACGGCACCGAGACTGAACCTGCGACCTTTGAAGAAGACTCTGGTCTGAGCACCACATTAGTCAACGGGACAGTTCGCGAAGAGGATGGCTCGCGTGGAACGGAGAGCTGGAATGCCACAGCCGACTGGCATTCCATTATTCTGACCTCTGCGCACTGGTATTTAATCAAGCCGAAAGCCTTAGATGGCTCATTCAACACAGCGCACTAGTATTTGTTGAAAGCGAAAGCCTTAGATGCCTCATTAAACACCAAAATTCGGGGTTCGTGTAAACACAAGTGACGCAAAAAGAAATGATGAGAGAAAGTAACCCTATGACGTCATAATATTGTCAAAGTTAACCAAAGCTTGTGACGTCGTAGTTACGTGACACAATGTGATGTCGCAGTGACGTCACATAGGGTGCCGTCAAATATTGACGTTACCATAAGTCATCGTGGCTTGGTCATAGGTGGGCCGATTCCAGATGCACGTGAAGTGTCGAAAGCTCGCAATGCCTCCGATCCCGGAGGCAGTGCGAAATCGCGCTTGGTGGAGAAATCTTTTGGTGGCGGGGGGATCAATACATCGACTGAAGAGAAAAAAAAAACATGGCTTTCGCTTTTTAGTCATCTTAGGCGAATGCGTAAGGGACCTTGCGAGCTTTGATGTTAGAAGAATATATCACGTAAAATATAGTGGACAGGACAACGGAGTCTCAGGCTTGCCCGCGTCTTCGTCGTGTTCATTTACCACTTTGCCTTGTCGGTACTTGCAACTTCTACACGGATTGTGGATTTGAGGAGAGGATAAGTCACCACAGAAACCCATCTAATTTCGCACACCTCAGCTAACCCTCACGCGTGTCCATCGGCCCCCGACGCATCGACTTCATCGGCTTCCATAAGGATAGCGCGTCTCTGGGTATGCTGCTTTATGAATGTTCGCAACTGGGCTCCCGTAGTACATGTTTACGTTTCTAGTGTTGAACGCTCATGCTTATCCACGCTTCGATAGCAGCACAAACAGATTTGCGACAAACAGACGCGTCAGCATTGATACTTCGCAGCCTCGCCTTTCGCAAAAAAAAAAAACACGAAAAAACTGCCTTTTACTTTATCTGTATCATTGCACTGCGTCTAAGCACTACGGGCAATTATCAATCGTAGACATAAGCAGTGAGAAAGGCAATGTGGCAATGACGATTCCACCTGAATTCAATTTTACAGGCACTCAAGTACAGAGACCTTCCAGCCATTTGCGAGCACCGTACGTCTGGACGCATCCAACACGTCGAACGCCAATGAAACCGAACCCGCGTCCTTTGAAGAAGACTCTGGTCTGAACACGACCGTAGTCAACGGGACAGTTCTCGAAGAGGAGGGCTATCGTGGGTCGGAAAGCTGGAATTCCATGGCCGACTGGTATTCTATTGTTCTGCCCATGGCTCTATGCTATTCTATTATGTTCAAGAATGTATAGCGTAAAGTGAAATGAGCACGATGACCAAGACTCAGACTTGCCAGCGTTTCCATGGCGTTCATTTGCCACTTAGCGTGATCGGCAATTGCAACTTCTATGTAGATTGTAGGTTAACGACCGGAGAAGCAACTACAGAAACCGGCTTAATTTTGTGCATCTCGGCAAGCCCTCAGGCTCATAACTCATCCCCCGACGCATCTACTTTTTAAGGTCCCACATTGATAGCATGATAGAATCTTAATGAAAACCAACAGACAATGAAGCCAAGTACAGTATAGGGCATGTTAATTGTACTGTTTCAACTGCATTGTGATAGATATGTGAAGAAAGTAAAGTGGACAAAAAGACAACTTGTCGCTGGCAGGGACCGAACCTGCAACCTTCGGATAATGCGTCCGATGTTCTACCGATTGAGCTACGGCCGTGGTCGTCCTCTAGTTCATTTTATTGGGTGTTTGTGTGCAGGCAAACGTGAGAGTATTAGTCAGCGCCGCTCGTAGCCACGACGGCGAGTGTGGAACATTCTTTTCTTGCCTGCTGGCGTCAGAGCATCGGACGCGTTATCCGAAGGTTGCAGGTTCGGTTCCTGGCCGAGGCAAGTTGTCTTCTCATCCACTTTACTTTCTTCACGTTTACATCGTAATTACTACAGTACACTTAAAACAGCACAATTGACGTCCCCTGTATCTGCCGTGGCCTCATTATCTACTGGTTTGCCTTAAGGTTGTATCTAACAAAGCAACAGGCCCTTAAGATTCCCTTCTTTCGTACATTGATGGCATTGTGTTTTAGGCGCGCTACTGCCTATGATTCTTTAATGAGCTGCGTGACCGGCCTACCGTAGTACTTGTTTACGCTTCTACTGTTAAAGGAGTACTAACACGAATCTTAAGTTTTTTTTTATTCTTGCAGCAAAGAAAAACGCTGGTGTCGAAGACACTAAAGACAGGACCGTAGTGCCTGGGAATGCATTGAATATGGGTTTAATAACGCTACCTTAAAAAAGCACTTTCGGTTTCGAAATCGAGGGGCAGTTTCACAGTGACGTGTAAACACAGCCTGCCGTCACGGGGAAACAGCAACTCGCGACGTATTATAACAGCACCCGTCTCATCTGCTGCATGTCGCACATGGCACGTGTAAACGATGAATGGTCGTCCAGCGATTCCAACAGCGATTTCTGTTATTTATGTTGTATGCAGCACGCAGAGTTCGCAAACGTAGTGAACCGTGTAGACGCGTCAGGATAATGTCCAATGCAGTGGGGCTTGCTTGCAGATGCTGGGCGACAAAAAATTTAAAATCGAGTTCAAATATGTTGTTCCCGTTGCCTGCCTCCGGTGTATGCAGAGCGTTAACACTGCATACTAAACAAACGAAAAATGCCCATTTTGCCATGCCCCAAAATTGTGCCAGTACTCCTCTAAACGCTCAAGCTTTTTTACGCTTTGATATCAGCAGTAAGATTTATGCTACACCTAGCGAAGTTGCTATTACTGCCTCCAACACTTCACCATTTGCGTATCTTTTTACTTTATTTCTGTTTGAGTGGCAGAGCGTCACAGTACTACGCATAATTAGCATTCATAATCGTTATTAGTGAGAATTGCTGTGCGATTCCATCCGACTTCATGTTTACAGGAGCTCAGGTACAGAGAACTCTCAGCCTGTCGCTGGTGACATACGCCTGAACACGTCCCCCACGTTGAACGACACTGAGAGCGAACCCGCGACCTTTGAAGAGTCTGGTTGGAACACGACAGTGGTCAACGGGACAGTTCTCGAGGAAGAGGGTTCGCATGGAACGGAGGGCTGGAGTTCCACTGACGACTGGTACTCTAATATTCCGTTCACTATTCACTAGTATTCTGTGTCAGAAGAATGTATTGCGTAATGTGAAATCAAAGCGATGACGGAGACTCAGGCTGCTTGCCTTCGTGTTGGTTGTGTTCAGTTGCCACTTCGCGTTGTCGACACTTGCAACTTCTTCGCACGTTGTAGATTAAGGACAGGATAAGAAACTACGGAAACCGGCTTAATTTCGCAAAACTCGGCTAACCATCATGCGCAGTAACTCGGACACTGACGCATTATCTTTATTGCCTTCCACATACATCGCGCTGGTTTCCTTTGGCGTGGCGCACATCATGTGGTGCTGCATATCACTCTTAATCAGGTACCACGTAGTCTGCTAGATATAGCCCGGAAACGGGACATTTTCTCTATTTTCGTAGCTATGGCTAGCACTTTATCCAGGACCTGACCAAGAGAGCTGCACTACTAGCCTCTCGTAGTGCGTGCTCACGCTTCTGTTAAACGCTCATGCCTATCGACGCTTAGACAGCAGTGCAGTACGAGGTTGGCGACAGCCGGGCACGTCAACATTCCTATCTTCCCCACCTCGCAATTCGCATGAAACTATGTTTTCACTTTATCTTTATTGGTCTGGCGTTGAGTCTCAGAACTTAGTATATTCATCATTTGTAGACATAAGTTGTAAGAAATGCTGCATAGCAATTGAAATTCCATGTGGTTCCATGGTTACAGGACCTCAAGTACAGAGAAGCTTCAGCCTGTCGCGGGTGACACAAGCCTGGACGCATCCCCCACGTGGAACGCCACTGAGACCGAACCCGCCACCTCTGAAGCAGAGTCGAGTTGGAACACGACAGTGGTCAACGGGACCTTTTTCTTCGAGGAGGGCTCTGCGGGAACAGAGGGTTCGAATTCCACTGACGACTTGTCGAAGGCGGATGTGCAGGAGCGCCAGCGTTAACCGGAAGAGGCGTCAGTCATGGACTTTTAAATCTGGCCGCACACCACGCGGGTGTAGTTAGAAGCAAAATTCTTATTGCATTCGGGTTTTCTTGTTATATTCGAAAGCAATTTATCTAGTGAAGCAAGCGTCTATTTATGTCGCAGGTCTTGCAATAAAATCTATTCTTATCTAAATTCAGAGTTTTATTGAGATAGCAATTGTATCGACACTCTCAGCAGGATTTGCCGGCCCCCGTCGGCGCTGGCGTCGCCGTTGCAGTCGCCGTCATGTTCCGTATAAAGTCCAAATTTATAAGATTGCCCCAAGCATCGTATGCTATACGCGTGAGTGAAAGCGCGCGAGCGTTGGTGACGAACGCGTCTGAAGGAGGAACGAAACGAGCCGGCCATCTCCGTCGCACTAAGGTCACATGCGATGACATCGTCCCGCATGCGAGGCCTGTCGTCGATGGCTCCTCAGGCAGAGAGGAAACACCCCGACTGTTTGTCGTCGGGCGAATGAGCATAAAGAGGCGCCGGAGGGGGTGGAAAGGGGGCGTCACTCGAGCAGCAACTGCGAACTATAATCACAAATGGTGCGGCTGCGAGCGCTATCTCGACAGACATCAGTAGACGGTTCGTATACGCTCGTACATACTTTGCCCTCATCGCTATCTTGGTCTTGAGACGATCGACAGCATGAAAATCGATTCGCTTCGTGTAGCGTCCGCATTCCTTTCCAGAAGCGTTCTGCAGACTAATGCGAGATCGAGTCCAAGAGAGTTAGCGTCTAGCCTTACCTCGTATAACATTACAATTCGTTGCTATCACATTCATTGCCTTCGCCTTGAGGTGAAACTGATTATTTTCTCTTGCTTTACAACGCGAAAGATCTCAGTATTGTATATATAAAAAATGAAGACTTGATCGCGTTGTTGCAGTTGGGGCTTGAAAACGTCCACGCGAATGTCTTTTTTTATTATGAGTATTTTTCCACGGCATTAATTAACAGTGAACATCACGTTTATGATGTCGTGTTGAAAAACGAAGGTTATGTACAATGACACCACACATCGCTGATAGTTGTTGTTGCCTTCCTCTATATATCGGGTGTCCCAGCTAACTCGGCCCAAGATTAAAAAAAGGAAACATGAACTCTATGAAAGTTCTACCCGTTGTCTATTAGTGGTGGTCGTGTGTAGATACAACCTGTATTTTTTTCATGACTGAGCACTGAATAATTATTTAACTTTATTTAGCCAACTTTTTTATTCTTGTTCGAATCTAAAATAGTAACTATGTTGTAGGTTGCCTGAAATAACCCCCGGAATCAAGCATTTATTTTGTGTAGTTTTTTTCTGAGAAAACAACATAAGCGCGTGAAAAACGCCAATAAGGAATAGGCGCTGGCTCACGCGCCGCTACTCCAGCGCTTCCAAGCGTCCTTTGATTGATACACGGCTGCTTTCGTTCATTGTACAGGGCTTCACGCTATTTGATGGACACGCATCAAAACACGCTGCTTCATCATCGAGCTGAAGCCCTGTACAATGCGGTGATGAACGAACTCAGCCGTGTATCAACTACAGAATGCTTGGAAGCGCTGGAGTAGTGCTGCGCGAGAGCGCGCCTATTTTCATATTTGGCGTGTTTCGGGCGCTTTTGGTTTTTTTCTCGGAAAAAAAGCTACCAGGCAGATTTCAGCACGAAATAAATGCTTGATTCTGGGGTTATTTGAGGAGACCTAGAACATAAAGTTATCATTTTATCGACTCAAGCAATTATTCAGCAGGTTGGTTAATTAAAGTTAATTGATTAGGCCTTAGTCATGAAAAAATAGATTGTATGTACACACTACAAGTATTAAACAGGGAGAACCTTCCTAGAACGCATGTTCTTTCGTTCTTTCAGTTTTTTTTTTTTGAGATCCTGGTCCCAGTTAGCTGGGACACTCGGTACATGATGACGTGCCTGTATTGGGGTGCCGATTCAGTTCCTGTTGCATTAAAATCAAGACAACCTTTTATCGAATCGCTGATATTTTTTACCTTTTTAGCCGGAAGGTGCTTCATGTCATGGGGCACTTCTGGAAATCTTGCAGTTTTGTTAAAGCTTCCCAATTTTCGAACAGGTTTTCGACAGTTCTTCAGATACTAAGAGAAATAACTGTTGGGCTAGTTGGTGGTGCATAACTGGCTGAGACATATTAGCGCAAAAAAAAAGGCGACGAACACAAGAAAGAAGACGAAGACAAGGGCGAAAATCGGTTATTAGGAGGGAAAGGTGTCATATTATTGCAGAGAGGGAACAACGCAAAGAACAGGACGAAGAAAAAGTGACCACACAAGTGTTGTGCGGTCACTTTTTCTGCGTCCCGTTTTTTGCGCTGGTCCCCCTCTGTACCAACTGGCCCGTCAGAAGATATATATATATATATATATATATATATATATATATATATATATATATATATATATATATATATATATATATATATATAATATTTTTTTCACGCGTAAGCGTAAGCGAATAAAGTAACGCATGTATATCAGAGGCGGTTGCGCATAAACTAAGTTCGGGGTTCAGGAAAGCGATGGCACGTTTGATCGAACTGTAGAAGTTCGTTCACACTAGCTACTATAATCAAGCGTTTGACGAACAATCGTCTGGCGAGGGAACATACTTGTGCAATAAGCATACACTCGCCAAGGGTACAATAAAAACAAAACGTACCCGCACGTTGCGCCACCTGGCCCATATATAGCCGCATGCCCACGCTGACATCTTCATTGTGATCAAGGGACCCGTACGTTCCCCGAACCGTCAATGCCTTTTGTTTTTATTTTACCCTTGGCGAGTGTATGTTTATTGCACAAACACCAGCTACTAGCACCGGTGGTGCGACTAGGTTAGCCGCAAATGGTCGCACAGGGCCGCTTTGGTAGTAAAGTGACTGATTTGGCTCAGTCGTGCCCTGCTCAATTTTTCACTCACCCGCCGCGGTCGTCCAGTGGCTGCGGTGGTCGGCTGCTAACCCGAAAGTCACGGGTTCGATCCCGGCCACAGCGGTCGCATTTCGATGGAGGCAAAATGCTCTTGCCTTGTGTACTGTGCCATATCGGTGCACTGCAAAGAAAACCAGATGGTCGAAATTTACGAAGTCCTCCACTTCGCGTGTGCCTCAAAATCATATCGTGGTTTAGGCACGTAAAATCTTGTATATTAATAATAATGTGTTCAAAAAATACCATCCACTTGTATGAGAACAGGTAGCACGACGATGAAGGATATCGTTCTGTATTCTTAGGTGCAGGCGTTATAAAACGAACAAACACTACCACTTCGAGAGGCAGCCGTAGTTTGGTTTGTACATATAGCATGTTCACTGCGTTAGCAGAACAGAAAAAGTGGGAGAGGGGAGCCGAGCAGGAAGCTCGGAACATATAACCCATTGTTGCTAACTCACGATTCAATCGCAACTGTCTTTCTTTGTTTAACCTGTCGCCATCTTTATATTTCTGCTTCGTGATTGACGACCCGCACAATTCCGGTGTGGTATATCATATTGCTGAGAGCATACACAGCCGCTTCATGTTTCAGTTTATAGGCTGTCTGACGGATGAGTTTCGGCGCGGTCGCACTGGGCTGTAGCCTTTCCATTTTATACCTTTCATTAAACGAACAGTGCTATGGTGGACACATGCGCACGTCATGACACATTTGCTGTGTCATGACGCTTTCATTCACGTCGCGATATTCAAAAATAGGAAACATATAAATAGCTCAACGTTAGTATGATGAAGAACGTAGGCTTTGTGGCCGAGTCGTTTCGCGCCACGCGCTGAGGAGCGACGGGTCATGCGTTCGATTCCCGGCGACGGAACTTTTTCTTCCGGTTTTGTATATTTTACAACGTCATATCCGTGACAGAAATACGTTACTGAAGTCTTGGTGGAACGCGGCATTAAACACTTTTGTGTTAAAAATTCGCTTAATAGCCCAGGATGGTGGTGATCATGTGTCTTTTTTAAAATCGTCTATAGGCTAACGCGGCACTGAATGGCACGTTTCGAAATAACAGAAGATCCTGTTCCTTCCTCATTGCAAGGAAAACGAAAGTTATTCGCTTCTTGTACTCTTATTCTTGGCGCACGGATGAAAGAGAGGTGCCCGGTCGTGCCGAGAACAAATGCTTTGTGAAACTTTCCCGGACAACGCGTTCCAAGTTTTTCTTTCCAGGCATCGCGCTGGGGCAATGTTTCACCGCTGCCTTTCGTCTTTGTGTAGTTCGAGCGCTACGCTCCCTCCCTCTTTCTCTCTCTGCTTCTTAGCAATCACCCTGAATACGGAAGGAGAAAAGAAATAAAAACAAGAACAGCAAGCGCCACGAGAGCGCACGTAACGACAACCGTACAGAAGCGGGCACTGGGAAAGAACAACCTGAACACGTTCGCTCGCTTCGTTCAAATCAATCACCCCAAACTTCCTGCTGCAGACGATGCTATGGTTCCTTTTTTATTGTTCTGTGTACTTCATGGCAGTGTGCTCGAAGAAACACAGCGCGTGCCCGTAGAAGTGTACGGGGAAACGTTCAAGCTCATGTAAACAAACGGTATATCGTGTTGCGCAGCCCAGCCTTCATTCACAATATTTTTGCTCTCGTCCTATTTGTATTTCTTTCGTTGAAAGAAGGGGCCACGGAAACAACGCAGGAATGCGGCACAGTCAATTCCGGGTTTGCAGCTGTATGACAACGCGGATTGCTCCCTCGGGCAGCAGAGACAAATGTATGCGTGGTGCGGGTTATTGCGGAGTATACTGTGAGGTGAACTGTACAAACCATTCGATAGCGTAGGGGCAGGGATGTCGTTATGTTTGGTATACGAGTTCCATGTGTGTTGGTGCTCGAAATAACACTGCCTGGCTGGCAGCCAGAGCAATATGATCGTGCCCGCTGGCGTAGTAATTTGAAAGCATGCCTGATGGCCACCACAGTTTTAGTAGCATGATCAACGAGGGACACTTTTGTTTGTCTTCCGAGTACTTCCGGTCGAGCACTTGCTTCCGGTTTTCCGAATATTCAGGAAATGTGTTTTCAAAATAAAACTTGGAAAGAAATCGTTAGTACCGGTTCAAGTAAAAAGTTATATTGGGTGCATGCAATATCGGATCGTGGGTTTACTTAAGACAAGGTACAAATAACTATAAGGTTAATAAAACAAATTATTCAATGAGTTCATTGAAAGAGCAGACGCTTATCTTGTGACCAACTGAGATCGTTGAGGCACCCGGCGGAGCAAATCTCAACCACGCGCTGTTTGCTAGGTGGCCTCTGGGATTCGCTTCAGCAGCGGCGTGCGAAGTACAACGTTAACCAAAGATATACATCAGGGCACACGAATGCCGACGTGCGAGTACCACCACAAGACACCTAAGTCAACAATTAAGGTCACCTCGAGATTTTTTCGCTGGTGCAATAACATTGTATTTAACATCGACGTCATCCTTATCAGCGCTATCAGAAACCAGCATCACGCTCAAGAAGAACGGCGTCGAAAAAGGCAACAACAAATTGAGCAGAAAACAAAAAAATGGCCGCGTATCTGCGTGCTTCGCTGCAAATGTCGTCGAAAGACGATAGTCTTCTGCCATTTATGTTTTGCCTTGCCTCAGACAGCGCCTCCTCTATGTTGAATCGGTCGCATCTGGCTGGCATTGATAAAATAGAGGAGGCGCTGCATGAGATATGGACGCCATCTAGCAATGACGTCAGGAAATAAGAGCTTGTGCAGAACCCAGGGCCACTGCCAGGTGGCAGCACAATATCGTCGGCAGAGGGCTTTTTCGTGCATAGCGTCGCATTTTCAGCGCAGCCCTAAGAAACACTAGGGCCTTTAGAATTAGGTATCTACGTATTTTCTAGCAAAGGAACACACCACCTAACACTTACTTATCGATGTTGCGCCTCAGCTATGCGTAATATTTGCTTTTTGATCGACAATGTTCACAAGTATGAACGCAGCTACCAGTTCAAGACGGCTGAGCGTTCAGCAAGTGCTTGAACTTTGGTCGGGTGGCTGAATCGTGTGACAGACAGACAGACAGACGGACCAAAATTTCTGCGTTCGAGTATCCCAAGAAAAAACGTGCTATTTGCAATGCGGAGAGGAACAAAGGTCGCTTCCAGAAATCTCTAATCACAGCCGTCAGGCCTTAGACAAACCCGTAACATTTTTGTCCTATTTGTGACTACCGCAGTCCCCTGTGTTGCCTTTAGCTCTGATAGCAATACTCCTCCTTCTTGTCATTAAAATATCTTCTTCTTCTTCTTCTGATAGCAATAATTCATGAGGTTTTACGTGCCAAAACGGCATCACATAGCACCCGGGACTCTAGCATTTCTCCTCCATCGAAATGCGACAGCCGCGGCTTGGACCGAATTCCCCACGACTTTCAAGTGAGCAGCCGAGTACCGTAACCCCTATACCACCGCGGCGGACTGCCTTAATAAGATGTAAGCTTTCCTTCAATCTGCATTGACTGCGTGCCTTCAAGGAAATTCGAGTTTCTGGTTCAAGTAATTATAACGCTGTGTGCCCAGCTATCCACGCCATTTTGTTTGCTATTAACGTGAAACGAGATATGTTCTCGAAACTGGTGTCTGGTATCATGAGTGAGTGAGAAAGCTGGACCAATCCACTAAACAAGTTTCTCAAAGCGTCTGTAACGCGTTTGTGCGCCGGCGTGCGTTTTTCCGCATGAGCTTGTGCGTTCTGTGTATTAAATATTGACGGTTGTTATGAACAACTAAGTGGACGTAGAAAACTGCTTATCAGCTGGCTGGACATTTTAAGTTTTAGAGCGAAGCTGTGTACGTCTAGGCGAAAACCAAAATTCGTTCGTCTCATGTGCAGAAAAACTCCTAGCTCGTATGTGCCACAAAAATTAGCCAAGCACGACTACTGACAACTGGTACACTAAAAACGAATGAGAGCAAGTGCGAATACGGAGCGAGTGCAAAAATAAAAATTACCGCGCGCAAGCACTCTGTACTGTGCAGATGTTTAACCATCAAGCTGATACGTGCGCTCCGGTGTGCCATCGGATAACGACACTGAAATATAGTAGCAACCATAGTGTTAACACTCTACTAAACACAGTGAACCATTCAGTGCACTCCGCCGTGATGATGACCATGCGAAGCACAATGTGCGGCATGTGAAATAAACAGTGTGACAAACCAGCGCCAAACGTGTGTGTATAATCTCACTTAATAAACACCATGACTTTAATGAAGACCGCACCCGCAAGTTAGCGCTTCGCCGCTTAGCCACCTGTACGGAATGCGTAAGCGAGGATCTTGGCTACTTATTCTGGAACCTACGTGGTAAACTAGTATTCGATTCGGTGACTTATTCTTCCGTAAGCCATAAGATTCGCGTAAAAAAGTCAATTCTAACACGTTCCGCACAAAGCCCGATTAATCCTTGACTGTGCACGTCCCTACCGCTGACCCGTAAACACTGCGACCCACCTCCTAAAAAAACGAAAGAAAGAAGCAGGTGAAAAGAAAAACGAGCACCCATTTATTTTCACGTCAAATAGTATGCGGCAAAAACTGCGCTCGCAAGATAAATTGAGCGATGGTCGGCTAGCTTAGAAACAAAGTTTCTCTTCACCCTTGCATCATCTAATGCCGAATAGAGAAAGAAAGAGGGATTGGAAAGGGAAGAGAATGCACGTGAGTGAGAGAGAGAGAGAGGAGGAAGAGGAGGAGGAGAGCGGGAACCATAGAGAGCTTCGCTGATAAGGGCACCAGCCAGAACTGACACATCGGTTAAATCGTGCGGAGTTTTCTTTCTCCTTTTTACCCCCCAAAGAGCCACGAGCGAGACTGGTAGAGGGAGAAATGTGAGGCAACCGTACTTGAGAACAAAATAAGGAGGATGACAGTTGAAGGTGAAACGAGGAACACACAGGGATGGGGAGAAGATTGGAAATGAGAGAGAAGGGGGGATGATGTACGCCCGTTGATTTGTTTTCTTTTTTTGGGAGAGAGAGAGAGCATGGTGTTTGCGCACTGACGCCCTGCATCACTGAGATTCAGACAGAAGCTTGCTTGACTTCGTTTCGGCTAGGCTTGACTAAGCAGCTGGCTCCGTATAAATGCTTGAAAGGAAAGTTTCGGCGGCTGGAGCGATCGTCGATGCGCATGCACAAGCCCTTGCGAAAACTTTCCGTAAAAAGTTACGGCAATTTTGAAGCGAGCGGCTCCCTATGTTCGGCTGACAAATGTATTCGCGCGTCAAGGTTCGGTGGGTGTGAGCTGCAGGAGATAAATTATATTCAAGGCGAAGCACAAATGACACGCAAATTCAGACAAGGTGTATCTTTTTTTATTATTATTAAAGCGAGGTCGTGAAGCTTTTTCTTGTGTTGCGCTGTAATTAAAGCAAGAAGATTCAACCGCACTGCGATACAGTCGGAAAGTTGTGGAACCACACTAGACCGCAGAGTTAGCGTGAGCAGAAGAAAACTGTGTTATTTTTTGTTACTTAATCCAAGAGGGTAGACTCCTCCTTTGATGCCCGCGTTTGCTGATGCCGATCCGCTTGACTTGGCATGTTAGTCTTCGCTAATCTAGGATTCAGTAACAGTGCAAGGAACGGAACAGACAGACGAAGCGCGTCCTCTGAGATTATCTATCTATCTATCTATCTATCTATCTATCTATCTATCTATCTATCTATCTATCTATCTATCTATCTATCTATCTATCTATCTACTATCTATCTATCTATCTATCTATCTATCTATCTATCTATCTATCTATCTATCTATCTACTATCTATCTATCTATCTATCATCTATCTATCTATCTATCTATCTACTATCTATCTATCTATCTATCTATCTATCTATCTATCTATCTATCTATCTATCTATCTTATCTATCTATCTATCTATCTATTATCTATCTATCTATCTGTCTATCTGTCATCTGTCTGTCTGTCTGTCTGTCCTGTCTGTCTGTCGTTCTGTCTACATAAATGTATGTCTGCGTAGTATGCGTCTATGTATTCCGTCAGCCAATCCATTAATCCCGGCGCATCCAGTAACGTACGTCTCACAATCCCTTTTCGGTCTACGGCCAATTCCCCTTCTTTGCCTGCCCCAGTCTCAATAAAGAGAACTCTCTCGGGATTTCACGGTCCTTTGAACCCGTCAGTCCTCTTCTCTGCCTCTCCTATTCGTTTGGCAGCGAAGCATGATCGAGGAGATGTCACGCGCCTGGCAGCGTTCGCTCGTTAATGTGACGGGTGCTCGGAGGAGAGATTCGTCTTATCCTTCGGGCCCTGGGGACGCAGGAAACGCACTAGAACAACGCTCGGTACCGATAAAGGGCGTCTTCGTTAGGCGTTAAGCATCAAGTTGGCCAGGCCTCAGTGCTGCCGCTCTGGCTCTTTCCAAGAAGCTTTGCCTGAGCGACGAATGCAACCCCACGGCGTTGGCGTTATCATGTATCATTCACCCTGCTTAATCCTACCCCATGAATGCGCGAGCGTCAGCGCCGGCACGCGCTAGTGTTGACAGAAGCCGCTGCTTAGTGTGCATGCGTACGTGTGTGTGTATCTCTCTGTGTGTGTGTATGTGTATGTGTGTGTGCGCGCGCGCGCACAATTGGGCGGGTGCGTGTGCATGCAATTCGGCTTGCGCACGCACACACACACACACACACACACACACACACACACACACACACACACACACACACACACACACACACACACACACACACACACACACACACACAGAGAGAGAGAGAGAGAGAGAGGAAACAGACGCAGTACAGAGGAAACAGACGAAATAGCCCGGCATTGACAACGGAAACCCCGGGCCAACAAGAACGAAAACCTACAAAAAAAAGAAATAAAAAAATGTGCATCATTGACGGAGGGCGGGACGAGACAGGGGTATCCCCTCTTCACCCGCTTCGCCCGAAGGAATACTGTCTGACCAGTTTTAAATAAAGTTCATTCATTCATTCATCAGGAACAGTTCGACCTTTCCCTTCCCCTCCTCGAAACCACGTGATTCAATTATTCGCTCACGCCACATCCGCTTGAGATTTCTGTTCGGACGCAGTACAGATAGAAACAGGAGCCGCAACTTCTTTTCCTTTCGATACTTCTCTCAGCCGATATTATCTTTGAACAGTGGGATGAATGAAAGCCACAGTTTCATCATTGTCTTTACGCCCTTCTCTTGTTGCTCGTATACTGTTTAGTCGTAACTCTTGTTTGTGGTACTTAATGAAAGGTATTTAGTACAACCATACGATAACGCAGACGACGCGCAATATTAAGGCGTGAACGTTGTTGGCATCAGGACAGCCCTTAGACCCGGTTCATTGATAAACCTTAAATTACTGCCCTTGAGGACGACTTCGAATAAAAGCCAGGCCGAACAAGCCCTTTAAACTTTGCATGGGTTAGCAAAGGCGTCGCGAAACTTGCGCAATCAGCTTCGGTTGCCTCGAAAAAGGAAGCCCCAGTGCCGATCGAAAAGAAGCTTGTGTAGCCAAAGACTGAGGATAACACATGACATCTGCACTGAACAGAAGCGAAACTCAACAACGAAAAAGAAGGGACTAGCAAGAACAGTTCACTCGGAAGCTTGCGCATTAGAGCTAGACGTGAGCTGGTTTTACAGGCAGGCGTGCGTACTGACTAAGCGAGAGATGCTAGCAGTTGGGCGGATGTGCGTTTCCTTGGTACTGTCTGAAAAGACGAAAAACAGAAAGAAGGCTAGGAATAGTGAAGTCGCTTCACCATTTCGTAACCACTATCTCAGATTTAAAAAAAAAAAAACGCAATCTTAAGAACACCTGCCTTCCACTATTCAGCCGCAGAGTAAAAAACGCAGAATCCTGTCTTATCAACAATTAGAAAGCAAGAGGCACATACCTGCCGCGGTAGTCCGGTGGTTGCAGTGCTCGACTGCTGACACCGAAGGTCGCGGGATCGAATCCCGGTCGAGACGGCCGCAATACGATGCAGGCGAAAAGCAGAGGCCCGTGTGCTTGTATTTAGGCGCACGTTAACGAACCACGGGTGGTCTAAATTTCCGGAGCCTTCCACTACGGGGTCTCTCATTATCATATTGCTACGCGTGTTTTATTTTGATGCATCCGGATTTCACCCGCAAACACTGTTAGCAACTCTCGGCGCAGACCGTGCAACAATGTTTGAGAAGCTTCGCGATTGTTTGAGCTCTTTCTGTTAAGATTGCGCGCAGGACGCGAGTAGTCTAGTTTATTTGACAGCTTACGTGGACACCAGCAATAACGCTGGAATCTTTGATAGCACATGTATAAAAGCCGACGCGCTTTACCGCTTGGCAGATTACTCGACGGCCGACGACTGTTCACGCCGCTATCAGTGCGCAGCGTGTGACGCTTGCATTCTGAGCTTTCATTTTCCGGGCCCATGTTCGCCGAAATAAAGAGTACAGCATTTTCCAGTCAGTCTTGCTGCCGCCTTCTTCACCGTCAACGCTAAGTGACAATATCGTGGCTTTGCGACGTACAACATAAACAGTTATTGTTAATGAAACACAGATAAGTTGCTGCAGTGAAACATTTAACAATGAAAAGCGACGTAGGCATTAGAGGGACGCAAAAAATGACATGTGCGAATGGCGAAGTTGTAAGCATATGCAGTCAAATTACACCTACATCAATAAAAGAAACGAATGACGAAAATAATTTACGAGAGAAAAAGGTGCTAAAAACTGAATAGCAGAAAATGGCATTCTGAAACATATGTTAAGGTTATCTTATAGTTTCCTTAAATTGCACGTGGCAAATTTTCCACCCCTAAAGCATTTCCTTTTCAATTTTGTGGAGTGAAGCAATTTTAATGAGATAACCATTAAAAAATATGTCTAGCGTAAGACCCGCAATATGGTGTAACTATGGGTGTCGAGATGGTGTGTATATAAACGTAGCCAGAAAACGAGAAACGAAAACTGTCAATTCGGGTTTCAACATCCTGATGCGAATCTCTAACAGAACGAATGAACCCTGGTGTGCGTAGCGTTCCTGAACAATAATATTTTATCGCGCAATTTTATTTATTTCTCGCTCGCACCCTCCAGCGCTGCCTTGCGTCTCGTAGATCATTATATCGCTCTCCGAGTTTTCGAGGAATCTCCTTTCAACTTCGATATAAAAAGATTTCACATGTAGGCGTTGAAATATCCGACATCCTTTTCAACACGCGTCCGTACAACTGCGCAATTCCCACTTTTCGGTATATATTACTTTTTTGTTATGTAAAGGGGCTTATCAAAGCTTTGCCCTTGTTTGAAACTTTCTATGCGTCATTCATTCTTACGCAACGGCTGCTTATACGCTTTAGTAAAAGAGCTAGAGTGTCCTATTGAAATTGCGCAACGCTTCGGAATAAGTTACCAAGTTGTCCCGATCACACGAGACCTATGTCGAAAGAAACGTGAGATATAACAATTCCAATCATCATTCCACATTCGGCAGAGGTGAAATATCTATCGTACTCGAGAATATTTACTTCGAGGCGCAAGAGAACCGAATCACGAGAAAGGACACGCGACAGCGCAACCGTGTCCTTTGTAGGCGCGCTGTCCCGTGTTTTTTCTCGTAATTGTGTTCACTTGCGCCTGAAAGTAAATGTGAACACACACCGACCTGCCCAGCATTAAGATCCCTTAAGTTACATTCGAGATAATAGTGCGCTTCCTTATTGTTGTACTACACAACAGTAGAATTCAGCGTCTTCAGGTGGCGTGAACTGCTGCTGCTATATATATATATATATATATACATGTTGGCGATCCTAAACTTTGACATAGGTGTCTCGTAGCAGCACTCGCACATCGTCATTCGTGTGCCCTGTATTACATAGATTAACCTTGTGCTTCGTCGAGTTACCGAAGCGGATCTCAGAGTCCACGTAGAAATAAGCGAATGGTTCAGATCTGCTCCGCCAGGTGCCGCGATGATTTCAGCTACGCGCAAGAAACCCGTCTGCCCTTTCAATGAACCAATACAATTAATATTCATTAATTATATTGGCAGTTAACTGGCCCTTAAGTAAACTTACGCTCCGATAACACATGTATCCAATCCAACTCTTAACTGAACGAGAACCATCAATTTCTTACCAGTTCTTTATATAACATCACTTTTTCTGGATAATTGGAAAAGCGGAAATAAGGGCTCGTCCGGAAGTGCTTAGAAGGGAAACAAGAGTGCCACTTCTGCGTTGTTCGTTCCACTAATAAGTGAATAGTTTACAATAATACAAGATATTTATAATGTGAAAATGATGGTGTAAGTGCATAAAATATCTCTTACACTGAAGCTTCAAATGGTTTAACTGAACAATCGAGTGAATATATAGAAATAACACGGAAATAGAGACGGCAAGCGCAGGAACAGCGAAGGTGAGACCGGAAGAGAAGGATAGGGGTGAAACGAGGTTGCACGTGCGTTTGACCTCTCTTCAAATACGTCTCGCCGCCATGTTTCGTCAATGGCTTTTGAACTCTAATGGGGACGACCGACTTCTCTAGTGCGCGTGTTTGTACCGAGAAGGAGCCACTTAGGCTACTCGACAGTTTTGAGCGTTCGGGAGATTAATGACTCGCTTCGCAATCCACCTCCTTTCCCATCCCACCTCCTCTCGCACCTTGGTGTCGCCATTTGCTGCGTTCCCTTCCAAGTCCTCTCAAATTTTCTCTCTCTTAACCCTTTCATCGTTACATCAGCGCACGGAGCAATTCCGCGAGTGACTTTAGCCACAGGTGTGCGCAGGGTTCCCCTTTAGAGGGGGGGGGGGGGGGCGAAGGTTCGTCGCAGAGCCCCACCACTCCCAATTATCTCAGTATATGGCGCTGACATTCAGCCACCCCCCCCCCCCCCGAGTCGCAGCGCCCCCCCTCCATATTATGTCAATGTGTGGGGCTGAGTATGAGCCCCCCTATTAGGTGAGCCCCCACCCCCAACCTCCCCCCCCCCCCGTGCGCTCGCCTATGACTGTCTGCATACCGCTCCTGATCGTTGTCCTCGGCGTAGAATGTCACCAATCGAAAAGAAAAAAAAACGTTCCGCAACCAGCGATTCCTATAGAAGAATAGCTGAACTGATTTTGAAGTACGAATCGAGAATGCCCCCCCACAAAAACTGAATGACAAAGAATTTCATAGAGAACACTTAGTTGGTCGGTTTGTTCCCGTGATTCGTACCTTCCATCATTCTTTGTTTTTCTTTCCTCAGCGACTTGACGCTGCTCGTCAAGGTATGGTGTGATGTGTGCCATTATCAGAGCAAGTACCAACGATATGCGCAATTCGAGTCCTGTGTATGAATTGCGTATGTGTAGTACACTGTGCACTTCCACTTTGTGTTTCACACTCTCGGGATTTTAATGTCTTGTCATCTAAAGCCTGATATCATTAGTTTTGCACTTACACCTATTTCGCTTTGATTCGTTGTTTTTGATGTTAACATACTTTGTTCTTACTTTTGTACGTGACCCCCCTTACACATTGACTACGTGAGGCCAGCAAGTCGTTTGCAAATGAATAAATAAATAAATAAATAAATAAATAAATAAATAAATAAATAAATAAATTCATCCTCCTTTCCCACTTGTCAAACTTTTTTTTTCTGTACGCTTTCGTTCTCTTGGCAACCCTGAAACATAGTAGTCGCAATGCAACTTTATGTCATTTGTATACATGTACGTAACGCTAAACTTGATTTCAATCTTCTCAAGGGTGATTCCACGTAAGATCGAACAAACGATGGCTGGTCGACCTCTCAAATTTATTTCAAAATTTTATATATTATTGCCTGATGAGTGGAAAGAAGAGATCCGCAATTTGTTTTGCCGCCAAAAATTTTTTCGAACCACAGGAAATCAATGATGACGAAGAGGTGGAGTGGAGCGCTCATCCGCTCTGCTGTTTTGGCCAACTTTCCTTATGAATTGTACAAAATATATTAAAGTTAGGTAGCTGAAATTTATTTACCTAAATATATGAATGTTTTTGCTTCTGCTTAGGTATTTTTAGTTTTTATGTGTAGTGTCGATGTTTTTATAAAAACCTCAAAAATGGCCCAATCGGCAAAATTTTCTTTACTTTGAAGGTCTTTATCTCAAAAAAGCCTGTAGGAGAGGTACGAAAAATCCGCATTACGTTCTTCGCATGCGTATCTACCAAACTGCCAAATCTTGTATTATATAACTTTCAGTAAAGAGATATGATCGGGCTAAGTTCAAGAAAACACCGAACAATGAAAACTTCTGACGACAATTAAAAAAAAAAACCATTTTTTAAATTTCTTAAACTTTGTCCACTTATTCTCCTCCACATCAGGTTTCACAATCATTAAAAACATGTTGCATAATGCCGTTGCACTAATAGTTACGGCCCCTCCAATGAGACCCTTAAACAAGGATGGGCAATTCCGACTTCTGCCCAGCAAGTGTATTAAATGCAGGCAGGATTGAATTTCTTTTTAGTAAAAGGTCAGCAGGTACCCTAAAAGGGTGTCGCCGGCACTGAAGACGTTAATTTTGAAATTATTTGGTCACTGCAGCGGCCACGAGCGCGGAGCTACCGAGTAGGCGCGGGCGCACCCGAGATGCTCGTTGTAAGAGACGGCGCAGTGAGAGCTCGTTCTCGCGTCCTCAGACCGATTGAGTTCGAAACAGCAACACCTCTCGGCTGACTTGAACGCACGTGCACCGGTAGTCGCAGTGATCTGGTTAATTGCGTCGATTTCTTTTTCAGGGGGCATAAGAATGTCATCGTTAAACTGTGCGTTCCGTGAAGATCTTTCATTGCAGTGGTAGCAAAAGCACGCGTAGCACAAGTAGTCCGTCTCACTGACAGTCGCTGATCTTTCGGGCGTTAAACGTTCCTTCAAAGCATTTATGTCTAGGTCGGTAACTCTGCGAAATTTGGCTTCTTTGCAATAATTAAAGGAGTACTGACACGATTTTGAGACATCGCAAAAGGGACATTTTTTGCTTCGTTGGTATGCAGTGTCCACGCTGTCCACACACTGGAGTCGGAGAACACGTATATAATATTTTAATTTGACTTTGAAGTTTTCGTCGCTGAGCATTTGCAAGCCAGGCACACTGCAAGGACATTATCCCGACAAGTCAAGACAGTTCCTCCGAGTTCGCGAGTTCTGCGTCCTGCATGCAGCCTAAATCGCAGAAATCACTGTCAGGGTCACTGGACGACAATTCATTCATCGTTGTCTATTGCACCACGAGCAGATGACGGATTTCCCGCTAGTACGTCGCGAATTTCTGCATCTCCGTGACGTCACACTGCTATGAAACGACACTGAGAAGCCACCCCCTCGATATCGAAACCGAAGGTGTCTTTTTAAGGTGGCGCTAATTAAAATATATAGGATGCATTCCCAGGCACCAAAATAGTCGTTTTACGTTTCCCGACACCAGTATTTTTATTTAGAGCAACAATCCGAATTTTTTTTAAATTTGTGTCAGTACTCCTTTAAGCTTCTTGTGCTTCGAAAGGTAGTCTCCACAATAGACTCATTCAGAGCTATACTTCATCGTCATGAGACGCACAGGAGGAGTAGAGTAAGAGCAAAGCACAAGAACTATCCGCGCCGAATGAAGTGTGAACAGCGCACCGAACGCGCGGCCAGTTCACGCCGTCTGCTGCCGACATCTAATATAGACAAGCGCATCCGGTTACCGATAGTTTTGCTTTTCTTTCCTTTGACAATCCATATTTTGCTTTGCCACTGGAGCGCCACGTTCATGCTTTCCACTGACCGCAACTGGCGCAGCGCAGTTTCTGTGGCAGCAGCGTGCGTGAAGCGAGCGCTCATAGCTCCCTTATAGAGTTTTCATCTTGCTTCCATCTCCGCCTTGTTATCTGCGCCTAGCTGAGATGCGAACAGAGGGCGGATAGAATAGCGAAGCTCCAGTGCACGTGCGTTCAAGTCAGCCGAGAGGTGTTGCTGTTTCGAACTCAATCGGTCTGAGGACGCGAGAACGAGCTCTCACTGCGCCGTCTCTTACAACGAGCATCTCGGGTGCGCGCGCGCCTACTCGGTAGCTCCGCGCTCGTGGCCGCTGCAGTGACCAAATAATTTCAAAATTAACGTCTTCAGTGCCGGCGACACCCTTTTAGGTACCTGCTGACCTTTTAATAAAAAGAAATTCAATCCTGCCTGCATTTTATACACTTGCTGGGCAAGAAGTCGGAATTGCCCATCCTTGCCTAAGGGTCTCATTGGAGGGGCCGTAACTATTAGTGCAACGACATTATGCAACATGTTTTTAATGATTGTGAAAGCTGATGTGGAGGAGAATAAGTGGACAAAGTTTAAGAAATTTAAAAAATGGTTTTTTTTTTTAATTGTCGTCAGAAGTTTCATTGTTCGGTGTTTTCTTGAATTTAGCCCTATCATATCTCTTTACTGAAGAGTTATATAAATACAAGATTAGGCAGTTTGGTAGATACGCATGCGAAGAACGTAATGCGAAATTTTTGTACCTCTGCTAGAAGGCTTTTTTGAGATAAAGACCTTCAAAGTAAAGAAAATTTTGCCGATTGGGCCATTTTTGACGTTTTTTATAAAAACATCTACACTACACATAAAAACTAAAAATACCCAAGCAGAAGCAAAAACATGCATATATTTAGGTAAATAAATTTCAGCTACCTAACTTTAATATATTTTGTGCAATTCATAAGGAAGTTTGGCCAAAACAGCAGAGCGGATGAGCGCTCCACTCCACCTCTTCGTCATCATTGATTTCCTGTGGTTCGAAAAAATTTTTGGCGGCAAAACAAATTGCGGATCTCTTCTTTCCACTCATCAGGCAATAATATATAAAATTTTGAAATAAATGTGAGAGGTCGACCAGCCATCGATCACCCTCAAACGTTAATGGGATACCGAGTAATGTCTGTCGTTTAAAATATTTTTTCAGAAAACACAATCTGAGAGTTTCGGGATACTGAGATTTCGTTCAATAACGCGGCTGTTTCAGCCGCGAGCAAAATCAGCCTCGTAAACATCTTGGCCGGCTGCAGGCGAATGGCATTTTTAATTAAAAAGCCATTCAGCTGGCGAATCGACAACAGAGCGCGAGGCGCTTCGAGAATGGAAAACAGTCGTGCGAATCGGCCGCGCACTCTAGAATTCCGAGGACGACGGTTGCTTTGGTTGTTACCCTTTCAAAATAATTTATTCCTTTCGCATCGGCACGGCGATTCAATGTGAGGTTGAGTTTCGTATTCCGAGCGAAATGCCGGAAAACTACATACACCCGGAAACGTAGAAGATGAGTATATGTAGAAATCTACACAGGTAAAGCGTTGGTTCGGGCTAACTGGTAATACATCATTATTAGCTTTGTAGCGCAGTACTTACACAATAAAGATACACGACACGTGCAAGCGCTAACTTCCAACTGACGTTTAATATCAGAGCTCAGAGCACATATATGTATACAGTGAAAAAAAAAAAAAAGAAGGAACAACTACGCCCAATCACCCGACCACACCAACACGTGGTCTTTACGCGTGTGCTGCATATATTTTGAGCTCTGATATTAAGCGTTAGTTGGAAGTTTGCGCTTATACGTATCGTGTATATTTGTATGTTCTGTAATCCATGCGTTATAAAGCTAATAGCTACACAGGTATTTGGAAAACGTGTGTTAGCCATCGCTTCCGTTTTGTGTAATATCTGGCTTATTTTTTTCTCGTGTTTCATGTGTTAACTTTTTACGCGTGAAACGCTTCGATGCCGGAGGAAGCGAAGAGTGACATTAAAACACCCAGATGAGCGCCGCAAGAGATTTCTCGCGAAGAAATGAAGGTGTATTTCACTATGCACCTCCGTGGTAACGACTGCAGACGGTAAAACACTTGACTTAAAATTGTAAACGCCGATGTAGATGGCTGATGTACGCTAAAGATTGGTGGGCTACTGACATCTCGGAGTGATGAACGACGCAAACAACAACAACAACAACGACAACAACAACAACAACAAAAGAACATACTCAGATGATGCTACGAACACAAGTACCGACTCGCTACTGAAATATAATTTAGGAAGTACAGGACGATGAAGTAAAAAAAGCCATTACGCACCTCACTTTAGCAAAGCAACACGATGTATCTAAGTTCGCGTTTGTAATGAATTAAAAACACAAAGGTGGTGCTACAAGAACTGACGTTTTGCCGAACCTATCACTTTTGGGATAACTCATGTGATTCAGTCATTTTCTATTATTCAACGCTGTATTATTTGTTTTTTTTTTTGTTTCAGTCATGGGTACACAGAAAACTACACACATGTAGGCTAAAGGCTACGGAGAGTGTGAATGAAACGACCGAAGTGAGCTACCATGATGGGCACGCGCGTATCAGACTTTCCGACGGCTGCGTGTTTATCGATTACGCATCAGCAGTGTCTGGGAAGCTGAGAGGAAGAAATATTGGGAAACCATGGCGGCAACCTAATGAATTAAACAAAGATACGCCTTTTCAGGAGCTTCGGAACAGATCCTATCACGAGAGACGCGGTATCAGCTTATTCTCCGGCTCACCGACCTCGCGTCTAATCAATCTGGTGTAGCTATTGGAAAATAGCGTAACTTCAATCCAAGGCGTCGCGACCACTACCCGGGGAGTTTTTGTACTTTTGTAAATACGCAGACAAAACTCACAGGGTCTCCTATGCATTCGTCTAAACGACTCGCAGGCGAAAGCCATCTTCTTTTTACGCCGAAAGCCTTAGATGCCTCATCAAAGGCGAAAATTGACCATTGGTGCCGGCTTAAACACGAGCGATGAAAAAAAACTATCGCTTGGTGACGCCACCGTCATCATGACATCACTATGACGTCACATGACGTCACCACATGCCATTGTCGCTTGGTCAAAGGTGGGCCGATCACGGAGGCAGTGGAAAACCACGTTAGGTGCAGAAAGCTTTCGGAGGCAGGCGGGTGAGGATCAATACATCGACTGAGAAGGAAAAAAAGAAAACGACTATCGCCTTCGAGCCGTCTAGGGCGAATACATAAGGGACCCTGTGATCTATTTCCCCTCTTCTCAGTAGATGTACTAGTCCTTCCCCCTACCCCCAAAAGCTTTTTACACCTAAAGTGACTTTGCACTGCCTCGAAGATCGCAGGCATTACAAGCGTTGTGCACCTCCCCTGGTTTTGCACTGCCTCCGGATCGACCTAAATCAAGCACTGTACTTTAGTTACTACCTTACTTTGGAACGCGTAATGTCTTATCGCGCTGTGCTTTATCTTCAAGCTTTTGAATGGAAAAAGGCAACGACCAACGAGTTTGTAATAATGGGAAGCCTTCTTATGTGATTGCCCGTAACTTTTTATTATCTTGCAGTTTTGGCTATAGTATAGAGCCAATAGAAACGCAGAAAAACTACACTCTAAACTGAGACAATCGGTATGTCTGGTTTTGCCAATTAGCACGAGTAAATTGTTTCATTGTCGGGAAAATAACAATCGATCTTTCTGCAACTTTGGCAATAGAAAGGAAGAAAGAAAGAACGCGCAAGTGCCCGCTTCCTTTCGAACGTCCTTTTGGAAAACGAAGTCCGCAGTGTTTTGATTTGATTAAGCCAAGAACAATGCCTTGCGAAATGACCGGCCGCTCAAAGGAGCTTTCTTCGCCCACCGCATTTTACGAAAAGTGTGGCGAAATGCCGCGTACAATATTTTGTCATCTTTTAGTCGTGAACAATGTAATCACGATGTTTCATGAAGCAGCGCCCAAAGGACAAAATCAAGCGTACATAAAATGACGCAAACACAAACGCACATAAAATGACGCGTGTCATTCCATATAAGGTGGCTCTTTCGACAATAACGCATCATTTGCAGTCCAGAGCTTGTGTTTGCGTCGTTTTATGTGCGCGGAATTGTGTCCTTTGTGCGCCGCTCATCAACTAGCCCATCAGTACATATTAAGTATGTAATCCTCTCCTTCTTTGCCCTACAATACATTGCTCCTTGGCCCGAACTTCAACTGCAGTAGGAATAAAGAAATAAACACAGAAGATGCAATACTAATCCCTCTAGTTGTTCAGCAGACGGTACACATTGCCGCGTACAGATTAATCTAAAGCCGTTCCTCTCAAGCAAACATAGACGGAACAGTATTCCATTGGTGGATGGGGGGAGGGAGGAGGGGGCAAGATGTATTGCAAATTGAGTCGCAATGGCTCCGCTAAATGGCACGTAGCATGCGCGTGCGTTAGCTGTAATTTTTCAGTAGCGCTCCGCTTTAGAGTAACGAGTACCATTGGCTGTTTTTTTCCCTTTGTAACAGTGCAACACCCATAAACGCAACTAATCATTGACGCAAGAATTGGGCGAATAACGAAGTGAGTACGTTGATATTAGAATAGGCCAACACTAACTAGTCTATGTGCTATCAGGTTGAGAAACTCCACTCAGTTCTGAAACGACACCCATCACCAGAGCACGCAATCGGCCCATACCTTGCACTACATTTGTGTGCTATTTGCATCGATAACTGTAGAAGCGATCAGGAGCTTAGAGAACTTGAATCATTTTGTGCGTGTTCAGGAAGCCGCGGTAAACGTGGTACTTTCGGATCCTTTTTTATCGAGTTATTTTAAGCGCAGATTGAGTCGATGTAAACACACGCTAGCTTGAACCACGCTGCATAGAATTGGGGCAGAGTGAAGTCGCGCGTAGCCCACCCCTAATTCGGCGTCCTCACGATAAATCGAAGTACGCACGCCCGATTAAACAACGCGTCGAACGGGACCGCCCCTTTGTTCGGCTTCTCCCGCACACACGGCGGCTCGGCACAGGCACAAACTGCAAACACGCGCGGGAAACCCAACTAATTGGAATGCAAACCTAATTATCAAGTCGCGCGTTCCTGGGAATGAACACATCTTTGGAACAAGCCACTCAGGCTACCATGCTTGTACAGTGTGAATCAAACTTGTCTAGAACGCTAGAGGGTGCGGATGTGGACACTGGCGCCGTTCGCAGCTTCTACCTCGCGTTAGCCAAAAGCTTCCGTTCATGATTGAATTATAGCACAGGTTCCTAATATGTGGTGCCTCTAGTCTTGGTATCATTACCGCGTGAGCATCTGCGTACCTTTGCAAAAAATGGCGGAGATTGCACCAAGTCGCGCAAGACATCAAAGAGCTAAGCTGGGCGATTCTGAAGTCCAGTCTGGTTGCTTCTAGGTTGTTGCAAGGTTGCTTCAAGGTTGTTGCTAGGCTTTAGCTAGATGATGCTAAGTTGTTTTTAGGTTGCTTCGCAACGCAGAGAGGTTCGAGTTAAACCGCAGACAATCACAGACACGACACGAATGTCCAAACTACAGAGACAAAAACTCGCGCTGAAACCGAGCGTTCGCACCTCCCGTAGATCTACGGGCACGTCGTCGTTCGCGTAGGGCTTCCATCGCTTCGGGGTCTTCTCGCAACCACCGTTGCCTTTCCCGAGTATTCTCTCGTTGTACGCACCCCTGAAGCACTCCGCACAGATGTTTCAGCAAAGCTGAAACGTGCAGCCACGGTGTTTATCACTGTTTTAGTCACGACGGTTTAATAAACCTTTTCTCTATTACTCCTAACGTCTGCAAAGAAATCGTATTGGTGTTTGCCGCCCGTCTGTCGCCTTGTTCAGTTTTAGTGGACCAGTGGTGAGTACTGGGATTTTTCCAATTTCTTTGGCACATATCAATTCATGAAGTTTTTTTTTACGCACCGTAGTTTTTTGAAGAAACCAATGTTTTTACGGTGGGCTTAAATAGCTTCACTGTTAAATATTTGTCTGTTCGGCCCCTCTAGACAATGAACCACACTTGTCTAGAGGGGCCGCATGGCCCCTCTAGACAAGTGTGATTCATTCTGTACGCTTGACAAGAGAGAGGAAGGTATACGGCGAAGCCCGATTATTTTGTTCTCATGTGATCAGGAATAACCTATAAAAGCAGTTAGCACCGCTGCTCGCGGCCCTCGCCGCAATGTTCCAGAAACTCCGAGATTGTTTAAGACTGTTCTGTTATATGGAACACAAGAAGCGAGTAGTCGAGTTCATACTGGAGTTAACGCGAGCACCAGCGATGGCACTGGAAGGTTCTAATAGGCATTTATATAGGTCGACGGGTTTTACGGACGATTGAACAACAGGGGTCTTCGGTCGCCATTTTCGACAAAAGCCTGCGTTTCCATAACCCTGCACATAAAACATTGACACAACAGGTCAGACTGAGTACAGATATGAGCAGCCTCCTTAGATTAGGAGGGGGGGTGGCTACCCCTCCACCCCTTCTTGTCTGCGCATGCCTGTGTGATCATCATGCCTTACAATAACACACACACACACACACACACACACACACACACACATATATATATATATATATATATATATATATATATATATATATATATATATATGAATCACTCCTTAAAAGAGCGACCGTTACCTTTTGCCGTGGAACCAAATTCCTGTGAACTGTTTACGCTGACTGGGATGCCTAAAAGCGTTCTTCGGGCCCTCCATCTTCACTTTTTGCGCGTTCAACAACGGTCTATGTTTCGATTAGTAGAAGCATTTAGCTTCACTTTTTTTCCGTCCCCTTTTCCATTATCCCCGCGTTCTCAAGTGAGCGAGTTTTCATTTTCGATAAGCTCTCTTAAGCATTTCCACCAGAAGCACTCGCACTCTCTGAGGAGGCCATTGTAACCTTCTCGACGCTACCACGCTAGTTTCGTCCAGCTTTACTTTTGATTCCCGTATAGCTTCCGTGTTCCTTCTTTTATTCTTTCGCCTACGGCGGAAGAAGTTAGGAGCGTCCAATTAGGCGAATCGTCCGAGGCAATGGCCGATTTGAGTTAATTTAGCGTGAAGCAGGACCGGTCGCCTCCCGGAGCGAATTTCCTTCTTTCGCGCGGTTCTTGTGCTAACGAGCTTTGCAGTTCCCATGAAAGCTTATATTTATCACATAACAAAACAGAAACACTGCTAAGGGCAAAGAAATGAGATGCCAATGAGCAAGAATGACTCTGGGAAGGCTGAAGTAGTACTAAAAAAAAGAAACAGAGTGAAATAAAAGCTCAGTGAAGAATGCCTGCTTTGCTTCTTTTATTTTCATATCACATGTTGGAACAATTAGTAATATAAGAGTTGGGGTTCTACGTGCCAAAACCATGATATGATTATGAGGCATGCCGTAGTGAGGAACACTGCATCAACTTCGACCGCATAGGGTTCCTTAATGTGCGCCTAAATCTAAGTACATGCATATTTTTTGGATTTCGCCCCCATCGAAATTTGGCCGCCGTGGCATGGAATCGAACCTGCAACCTCGAGCTTAATAACACGGCGCCCTACTCGCTCTACCACCACGGCGGGTGATGTACGAACTATAGGCCAAGAGCGAACTAATTTGAAAAAAAAAAAAAAAATGAGCGCCAGGAATCAGTTACCAGTTTACCATTCGAAAGGTTGAATTCACTGATTAGCTTTACGTTGCTACAGTTCTTACAACACCGATGGCGTTTAAAGTTTCTTAAAAATGCAGGAGGAATGAAAAAGAAGGCCTTGAACTTTACTCGCCCATTTGCACGAGTAAATTATTGAATGTATACGGTGTGTCAAATACGACGCACGTACTATTAAGGGACGACCTTTATAACACCACTACTCGTCAAAAAGGGCTTTCTTCTTTTTGCGCTCAAATCATCAAATTATCCAGGACTAATCATAAGCTGAACGATTCCTTTCATCCATGCAGCTGATATCTCACGAGGAATGGTCACTTGTACTACTTGTCTTTTGGTTTGTTCAGCGCCCTAACAAACTCAAATACCGTATAATTGCAGAACTACACTGGCGCTTGACTTGAATACTTTAGTAAGTAAAACAAAAATGGCTGTATCACGTGTCGTCTTCGCGCAACGCGCACCCGCTGTGAAGCGGAGCCATGGATAATAATAAATGTTCCATGCAGGTGTAAACGCAAATTTTCTTTTTACGTGCGTTGTAAGCAAACTACCACGCGCCTGTGTGTTTCCTTTTCATCATTAAGCAGTCATCACTTAAAGATCAACTACCATTATAATTGTTCTAATTATTAGTTTTGTTATCATTTGTAGTCGTATCATGCGTACTGCTACTACTGATCTTCGTGTATTCGTTACTTCTTGTATTCGTTATTCGTTTCCATTGTATAAATGATTGGACGGTGCTTCTTTCCTGTTTTATATGTATGCTCTCCTTGCTATGATATCCTGTGAGATCAGCAATTTTACTAAATATTAAATAATTCATCAGAAAACCCCTAAACCGCGCCTACAGACGCGGTAGCTGCTCGCTATTAGCGGGAGAAACTACACCAAAGGAAAACCTTCTTCGCGACGTCTAACACCGAAATTAAAAGGAAATATCGAGGAGGGGGTGCCATCGGCATAGAGAACGTAGTACCCACTTACAAGCCATTTCGAGCTAGAAAGTTCCAAGGGGTGAGAAAATCAACGTAACGTAACTCGGCATAGCCAGGGTAAACCATGCAGGAACGATTACAACAGACTTGAAGAGTAGAACTTCCCGAGATAAAATGAAAGAAGGGATCCTCCTTAGCGCTTTTGTTCGTGAAACCGCTCATGTGACTCTCAGGGTGCCTTCTCTTGGCTTCCTACCATGTTATTTCTCTCTCCTTCTTTGCTCTCTCTCCTGACCAGTACATCGCGTAAATCCTGCTTAGCGATGGACACTTCTTTGTTTCGCTTCCCTGGAGACTGTGCCAACGTGATGGCATGGAACACAAGTCAACGCAAAGAAAGAAAGAAAGAAAAAAAGAAGAAAGAAAGAAAGAAAGAAAGAAAGAAGGAAAGAAAGAAAGAAAGAAAGAAAGAAAGAAAGAAAGAAAGAAAGAAAGAAAAGAAAGAAAGAAAGAAAGAAAGAAAGAAAGCACTCGTGTGCAGCCGGGGCTGGTTCTCAGCGACAGTATAATCGCGGAACGTCGACGGTTGAACTGTTGCTTTGCGATTGCCCCGTTTACCATTGCTAGAAACAGTAGAGAATCGTTTTATATTATAGAGCTTCAACTTGCGCAATTAAAGTTAGTGCTCGCTCGCTTGCCCACGAAAACCGCCGTTTAATGAGGGCCCACGCGTGTTTTCTCAAAAGAACATCGCAACAGTCATCTCTGCACATGTTGATGTGGTGAAAAGTTCGACAGAGGGACAATGTCTACGTGACATTCGATTTTTCGGTGCGGGTTGTGGTGAGAGGTATGACTCAATATTTTATGCTCATGACTTTCATTAAAACCTCTAATTACACGAGGGTACAGAGTGTTACTGTGCATTACGCTTAACCCAAGCGTCTATGTTCAGTACTGGCAATCTACCTCAACTTGAATAGGTACATACATAGGTTATGCTGATTTAAAAAAAACAAAAAACGATGTAATGCTGTCTTTACATAGCCATTTAGAATAGATAGAGCAAGCGCAGAAAGAAGGAAAGGCAGTATTACATAAGAGCATTCACGTCCTAGCGTTTTCTTTGTTTTGTTGTCTGCGCTATCTGTGGAATAGCTAAACGCGACATGAATATAGGCAAACCAATGGTGCGATCTTGTACGCATTCCAAAATAAGCACGGAGGCGTGGCATTATATCCAGCCGCACGTGACCGCACGCGATTGGTCAATGCAGGGCCGGGACGTCTGTCGCGGTTCACATGGGCCATTCGCGTGCGGCTGGATGTAACGCCATGCTTCCGTGTTTATTTGGAATGCGTACAAGATCGCGCTACAAATATAGCTTGGCGAAAAAAACGACATCACTTTCTAGTTAGGTGTATTCTATGATCACTGCAGACTTCAACACACCGATACAATAAACGAGGCGGAGCGTTTATTTCACAATTTGATTGAGTCGATTGGCTTGATTCGGTGATTCAAATTGATGTCCCAACATTGTATGCAAGCAATACTGTGTTCCCCCTCGCGTACTGTTTTACTTAATTCAGAGCGTAATCGCAGAGGGCGTCTCAGGCACAGGGGAATACCATCCAAGCGATGAAAATGAAGTAGTGATACGCTTGCCACTTGTGCAGCAAAAAATAATAATTCTAAGCATATGAAGCACAAAGAACGCAAGAAATAAAACGAGCTGCTGAAGTGGGGGAACCAAAGTTAAGCAGTAATAAAGAAAAGATATTAAGGCGAGGAAAGGTCGAAAGAAAACTTTCGGCAACCACGCTCGAACGACGATGTGAAAGAACCCAGCAAACGACAAAACTGAGACCCCCAACGAAAACACCGAGAGTCGGTGGAGCAGCAGCAGCAGCTAGAGTCACTCCCATAGAAGCCCCCGCCAGCACCTTAGAAGACGTGCGGAGCAGGCCATTCAAGGAAAGGGCCATTGGCCATAAAGCTCGTGAGGTCGGGGGATCAGGGCTTCGGTAGCAACGCCGCAAAAGAAAGTGCTCGCGCACCTGCCTAGCGTCCTTCCTTTCTCACCGCCAGCAACGGCGATGTCATTCGTGCGTGCAGCAAGCAGCAGCTGCTTTAGTGTACTCTCGCAAGAGGCTCTCCGAACGGCCGTTGAGCTGTATACTTACGCTTAGCTTCTCGGGGCGAGGAAGCTGCAGTGGGCCGTTACACCTCGCCTGGCTTCACTGTGGCGCTGCAGGTAACGCCTCGCCGCGTTGCGGCAACGTAGAGGCTGGTGGATTCGAAAAAGGTAGTGTTCCCATAGCACTGCCGGGAAACGTGTGGTACGGCACGGATAACTTTGCACGATTTTTTCTGAAGGCGCTCAACCGAATTCTGAATGAATTGTAACACCTGAGGACGAATTGTCCGACGTGACGTGTGAAAGAGACTTTAAGGTTTGATGTGACGAGACAAATGCGCGATTCGTTCATTCATTGTTACGCGCGCGCGCGATATCATTGACGACTTGTGACGCCATAGAAAGAAGCTTTGTTCCAGTGTGACATTGCCCCCCCCCCCTAACTACGTTTTAATGCGAGAACGTTAAAGAGCTCGTTCCGCAGAAATTCCGGTGTCGGCGTCGGCGTCGCTCGATTGAGCGAAAAATCATCATCTTGTCCGTGACCGAACAGATAAATAATCGAACATCTTAGGTTCGAGTGAGAATCGAACCCAGGCCGTCTGCGTGGCAAGCAGGTGTTCTACGACAGAGCCACTCTATTGCTTCACAAACTTTGTGTATGTGACTTTATGAATTATGTGACTGCACGTACCGTTTGTGTGTATATGTGATTCATTGTATATACCATAGTCGTCACCCGACACCCGGAGTAGCAAGCCAGGCGACAAACCAGGCTAACCTCTCCGGAATTTTCAACAAATATTATTATCTATCTGTCTCTATTGCTTGGAACTGCACTGAAATTAATTTCAATGCTTCAGCAACATACTGGTCCTGTGTACAGGTGTCATAGTACGAGATGTAATATCGCAGCATAACGGGGTACAAGCGTATATTGCCATCGGGCGTCACCCCATGTGAACTGCATAACGAGTTGATGGTTTAAAGCCGGCCACCCATTACAAAAGACGCACACATTACTGCGCGTATTCCCTTACGAACACGCAGTGGGTGCATCGCAACTTCGAAAAGTATCACGCAGTTGCTGCTGTTGTTGTTGTTGTTGACCTCTCGTCATGGCACATACCCAATGGAGGGGATCGGCCGAGTAGCTGAATGAATTGCTGCTGGTTTAAAGCATGCCACCTATTAAAAAAGGCATACATATTAGTGCACGCATTTTCTTAAACACCCGTAGTGGGTACACTGTTGTCTTAAAAGTGCTGTTGAAGAGGGCGGAAACCTTTACCTTCACTATAGGTATGTCGAGAGCGCGCGTGTGTGTGTGTGTGTGTGTGTGCGTGTGCGTGCGTGTGTGCGTGTGTGTGTGTGTGTGCGTGTGTGTGTGTGTTTGGGAGAGAGAGAGACCGGGTGACTGAACGTAATGACAAGTGAAATAGAGCCCGATGAGGATGGGGCCGGATATCGCTATCGCATTCAACTGTTAAAGGCGAAGCTTAAGCGTCCCCCAATTTTTTAAACTTGTTGGCGCTGACTGCCGATATCTGTGCCAGAAAATGTATCAACTGTAGGACACACTTCTCGGTGACCTAGTCGGCGCTGTACTTGTTGGGAAGCTACAGTGCGCAGACTCAAGGACAAAAAGAGACAGTAGACGCTACGAGCGCTGCGTCCGTATAGCGCCTACTATTTCTTTCTCCTTGCGTCTTTGCGCTGCCACTTCCTAACTCCGACAATGAACCAAATGGACCAAACGAAAGTACTGCTTTAGTCGGCGTAACATAGGTATGAAATGCGGAGCGCAAATGAGGACAAACTCGGAAGGAGATGGGACATTTCTTTTTTTTTGCAGCCTTAATACACAAAACAAGCTGTCAGAATTCTCGGCGAGGACTGCTTTCGAAAGTGGGATAGAATCGATTACTGAAATGGTTGCTACGACAGCAGTTAGGGCAGTGTTCAAATGCTAAAAACAAGACGCCACTTCTGTAGCATAGGGAAGCATGCTACACACGTAAAAAAAGCAAAAAAGAAAAATCAATAGGTTTGCACTGAACAGTCGGAACGATCAACTGATTCATTGATGGGGGCTTCAAGGGAGGCACGCGGTCACCGGAACGGCCCGCAAGGGAGCCATGTCGAAGCGTAGTATAGGCGTGAGCCAAGCCTAGCCATCCAGCTGACTGAAGAAACAATGTAGATGATTCAGTCCGGGGAGAGCGGTTCCGTAGCCTCCCGTTTTTGGGGGCAGTGAAGCAGATGCAATACATTAAGATGGAAAGCATCTTTGTGAGAATGCAGCCTTATTGTACAAGCGTCTTTAAAAGCCGCACCATTTTCTTTCTTACAAGGTTATTTTTTGTTGATAGCATTTATGTCCTAAAGCAGGACATGCAAAGTAGTATATTTTTTGTGTTTTATTTGTTGGTTATACTGTTTAGTTTTGTATAGTTATATGGTATGTTCGTTTATATTATGTTTCGCGTCGTTAAGTTGTTCGTTAACTTCTTTTTTTTTTCTGGCTGTGTAAATTGCCCTTGAGTGAGCGGCCATCTTCATACCTACTTACAAAATTGCACTGGAAGTGGCCTAAGAAGCCATTGTCTAGAAAAAAATATTCTTCGATTATCCTTTCCTCCATAAATCGCTAAGTTCTCAGTTTTGTCTTGGCGTTTACTAAAAGGTATACGCACACAAGTTAAATTAATTCAGAGCTAAAGTTCCTTTAGCGTCCGCGCGAATCGTATGTGTTTTAATAACGACGGTTCTTCGGCAGCAATATCATCTAAAAGTCACTACATGGAGCAGTTTCTATCACTAAAGGTTCCAGACAGATGTCGTCATCTCTTTATACAGATGACAAGCGAAACATTCGTTAAATTTGAAAAGGCATACTTGAATGACGCGGTCGCTTACGTATTCGCCTATACGAGGACTCGAGGGCGAAAACCACCTTCTTGTTCATCCTTTTTTTCTCAGTCGATTGTGTCCTTAGCCTGGTTCACCAGAGATTTCGGATATTCCAAGCTCTGTGCCGTCAGAATTTCCTCCCATGTTTCTTGCAAGCTATTTTTTTCCTTGCGACGAGGCTTGCTCTTAGCGCATAACACTTTGTGTGTATACTTGTATGAGACGCGTGCTGTAAGGTCCGTGTTGCTTATGAATTGAAGCAAGGCCTTGGGAAATCTATTATCATGCATCCAGCGGTCATAACTGGTTGCGACACTGAAGGGAAGGCCGGCTTGCAGGAGCGATTGCAGCCCGGCTTCTCTGGAGCGGTTTGCGTATACTGCGCAACGCAAGGCACGTGCCCAGCTTACGGAATGTTTGATTATGCAGTAGACAGCCAGCCCTTTTTGTCGGCTTTAACGAAAAGCCAACAAGCGCAACGATGAACCCCGAATACAACTTGCGAGTGCTTCCTCTTCCAACATTTTTGCAACGAGTGGGCAGTGTTCGTTGGGGTAGTACTTTAGAGTGGTTTCGGCACTGGGTTATCCGCAGTAAACTTTACTACTCTCTTTCCACTTTAACAGCGTAGTCAAGCCCGTGGCTTCTCAACATTTCGTGATTTTCCCTTCCTCGCATCTGAGTATCTTTAAGCTTTTGTGCAAGGCCGTAAAAAAGCCTTGGACAAAATCACCAACCAGCACGAGTTTATTGGCTGACTGGTCAATTAAACGGTTAATACCATTTATTCTCGGTGCACCATGAAGTCACTGGCTCCTAGATTGAACGGTATTTGAGAAGCGTGGAAAGGTGCGCCGATTGGTTCATGTTTAGGTGCGAAAAACCAGCGAAAACTCGCGCTTCCTTGTTGCGAGTCTTCGCTGGTTTCTCGCACATAAATATTGAATGGTGTAACTTAGGTGGCCTGCCTGCGTGCTACTTTCATGAAGGATCCACTACCACAGGCGCCTCCTTGCTCACTTTTTTTCCCTCGCTTTGCTCGTGTGGCTTCTTCCAAGCGCAGGTGAGCTTTACAGGGAAACACGTCTTTACACGGTGGCATGGTTACGGCGAATATTGTTTTTTAAGCCTAGGCTTCAAAACACGCGGTTGGCAGCGATGTTCCTTGCGTGAGCTTCCTCGGTATCGCGATTTTAAATGCTCACTAAATTGCCCTTCCAACTGTTATCTTCGTGTTAACATACCAGCAAATGATGTTTTTGTTTATTTTTACATGGGCGGCCGCACCAGTGCATTGGGAACGTTGCTTGAAAACGAAAAGGCAGGCTTCATGCCGAAAGAAGTAATGAGAATAGCATGGCAAATAACTGGTCTGAACTAATGCGACACAAGCAAAGGCACAAATAAGCAAGTCGTTAGTCCGCGCCCCTTATTTGCCATGCTTCCATAGCAACTCTTCAGACTGGGAAGAGTGTTATGCTCAAAGCGAGAGAGAAAGAGACAGAAATAAACGGATAAATAGAAAGTCTTGCCCTACCCTGTTTACGAGCTGTGTGTGTGTGTGTGTGTGTGTGTGTGTGTGTGTGTGTGTGTGTGTGTGTGTGTGTGTGTGTGTGTGTGTGTGTGTGTGTGTGTGTGTGTGTGTGTGTGTGTGTGTGTGTGTGTGTGTGTGTGTGTGTGTGTGTGTGTGTGTGTGTGTGTGTGTGTGTGTGTGTGTGTGTGTGTGTGTGTGTGTGTGTGTGTGTGTGTGTGTGTGTGTGTGTGTGTGTGTGTGTGTGTGTGTGTGTGTGTGTGTGTGTGTGTGTGTGTGATGCGAGCTCCGCGGAGCGAGGCGAAGCCTAGGCGCACACTACGGAAATGACGTAAGCCCTTCCCTATGAAACAACTTATGATTCGACTGTTGATGTGCCAACGCCACCAAACACTGCCCTCCTAATGTGTCGTAAACCTATCTACGGGATTTCTACAGCTTATTTAGACACTTAATTACTATTAGTTAGCTATTCGACGTGGGTTACCTAGTCATACGCTTAGCTACTACGTACCCACCCAATGTCAATTTACTATGTTCACTTATGGCATACCAATCTGCTTTTGTAGTTTTCATGCTCACTTATCACGATTCGATTAATTTTAAGTGATTGTCCGGACGTTTAGTTGAGTATACTGTAATAAAGTGACGCTGCTATATCATATCTATCATATAGAGCCCTGAACACATCCTTTTTTATGTTGTTTTATTTTTGTTTGGGGATTTTTCGGGGATTTATGGACTACTACACTCGGTGGTGAATCCGGGATGCACCGCAAAGAACTCAATGTCACTAGGTGCTAGTACCAGAAAAGAAAAGAAATGACAGAAGCTCGCTGCGCATCGCTTGCATGCTATGCACATGAACGATCGTACGGTTCCACGAGGACGACGCATTGTTTCAGAACTATCCGTCGCCTTATTGGGTTGCCTTGCGCACGCTGAGTCAATGGCGCGTACGCCAGCCTTGTGGCGCCTTTTTTGTTTGTTTCATTCGCACCAAAGCATTGTGCTCGTAATTATCGCGCAAAGAGCCCAGCGTACGTTTATATTCTTTTTTCCGTGAGCAAGGTGCCCACCCGATTGAAAGATGATTGGCTTTATAGGCGAGGGCCGGTGGTCACGCCGGGACAATGCAACTAGCTGGCATGTTGGCGATCCTACCTATATGCCCCGAGAATGGCGGTAACTCCAGAGAGAGAGAGAGAGAGACAGAGAGAGAGTAAGAAATAAAGGGAATGAATGAACAGCAAGGTGGTCAAGTAGCCTTGGTCTTGTTTACTATCCTACATGTGGGGAGGGGAATGAGAAGGGTGCCATTACAAAAAAAAAAATCACGAACCCTTTCACCACCGGGAAAATGGGGCCAAGCGAAGCTTTGCTTGCGTTTGCCTGACCTACCATTCTTTCTTTCTTCTATCTCATTGCTCCCTTCTGACGTTTTTCCTTCATGCCGGGAATCGGACCTTCGTACACGTGCTTTCCAGACCAACACTTCAGTCGCTACGGGCAACAACCACGGTGATGCGTTCATATCCAGGCAACAATGAAATATGGCAACGTGAAATCACAAGTCACCTTGCTTAAAGATCACCTTGCCACGTCAGAAACAGCTGATCGCCGACAAGTCCACGATGGGTGATCGAGGGAGCATCAGTTGTAGGAAATCAGCGCATAGGAATACGCATGTGATCGGGGAACCTTCGAGGGCCGCAGTTTTGTACGCACGCCGGTGCCGCGTTTCTCGCTTACAACGCCGCCACCGAAATTTGTGAATTATAAAAGCTTCGCTTAATTATGGCACACCAAGCGTCGTGGATAGCTGCCGTATGTCGACGAAGCGTCGTCGAAGATTGTAGCGACGGCTGTCGGTGTGCTGCTGGGTCTTGATGCGCAGGCGGGCCAGCTGTCGAGCTTCTTCGGCACGTTGTAAGTAAGCGGCGGCGTCGACGTTTTCTTCGTCGGTGACATTGGGTAGCATGGCGTCGAGCGTCGTCGCCGGGCTCTTTCCGTAGACCAACTTGTACGGCGTCATCTGCGTCGTTTCTTGGACGGCCGTGTTGTAAGCGAAGGTCACGTACGGAAGGACGGCGTCCCACGTCTTGTGCTCAACGTCGACGTACATGGCGAGCATGTCGGCGATGGTCTTATTTAGACGCTCGGTGAGGCCATTGGTCTGCGGGTGGTAGGCGGTGGTGCGGCGGTGGCTCGTCTCGCTGTACTTCAAGATCGCCCGAGTTAGGTCCGCAGTAAAGGCGGTACCTCTGTCTGTGATAAGGACCTCTGGGGCGCCATGACGCAAGACGATGTTCTCCACGAAGAACTTGGCTACCTCGGCGGCACTGCCTTTGGGCAAGGCCTTTGTCTCGGCGTAGCGGGTGAGGTAGTCAGTCGCTACGACGATCCACTTGTTGCCGGAAGTCGACGTCGGGAACGGCCCCAGTAGGTCCATCCCGATTTGCTGGAACGGCCGGTGCGGTGGTTCGATTGGCTGCAGAAGTCCCGCTGGCTTAGTCGGCGGTGTCTTCCGTCGCTGGCAATATCGGCAAGTCTTGACGTAGTGGGTGACGTCGGCAGCAAGGCGTGGCCAGTAGTATTTTTCCTGTATTCTGGCGAGCGTGCGGGAAACACCGAGGTGTCCAGCCATCGGGTCGTCGTGCAGGGCCTGGAGGACTTCTGGTCGCAATGATGAGGGCACGACAAGAAGGTAGTCCGTTCGCAGTGCCGAGAAATTCTTTTTCAGGAGAACGCCGTTCCGTAAGAAAAACGACGGCAGTCCTCGCTTGAACACCTTCGGAACAACGGCGGTCTTGCACTCCAGGTACTCCATAAGGCCCCTCAGTTCCGTGTCGGCTCGTTGCCTTTCGGCGAAGTCGTCGGCACTTATAGTTCCGAGGAAGCAGTCATCGTCGTCGTCTTGCGGCGGCGCGTCGACGGGGGCACGAGAGAGGCAGTCGGCGTCAGAGTGTTTTCGTCCGGACTTGTACACGACGGTAATGTAGAATTCTTGAAGCCTCAGACTCCATCGTGCGAGACGACCTGAAGGGTCCTTCAAGTTAGCTAGCCAACATAAGGCGTGATGGTCACTGACAACTTTGAAGGGCCTGCCATAGAGGTAGGGGCGAAACTTTGACGTAGCCCAGATGATGGCAAGGCATTCTCTTTCTGTAGTGGAATAATTGGCTTCTGCCTTGGATAGTGACCGGCTAGCATAACTGATTACCGTTTCAAGCCCGTCAGTCTTTTGCACAAGGACGGCACCGAGTCCTACGCTGCTTGCGTCGGTGTGTATTTCCGTATCGGCGCAATCGTCGAAATGCGCAAGTATGGGTGGCGTCTGCAGGCGTCGTTTAAGTTCCTCAAATGCTTGCACTTGCTCCGTTTCCCACCTGAATTCCACGTTAGTCTTCGTAAGAAGCGTCAGTGGTTCGGCGATGCGTGAAAAGTTTTTCACGAAGCGTCTGTAATAGGCGCATAAGCCGAGAAATCGGCGCACGGCCTTCTTGTCGGTGGGAGGCGCGAAGTCGGCGATGGCAGCTGTTTTCCGCGGGTCTGGGCACACTCCAGACTTGCTGATCACATGACCCAGAAACAAGAGCTCGTTGTACGCGAATCGGCACTTTTCTGGCTTCAGGGTCAGTCCAGAGGCCTTGATTGCTTGAAGTACTGCCTCAAGCCGCCGGAGATGCTCGTCGAAGGTCGAGGAAAACACGACGACGTCGTCCAAATACACAAGGCACGTCTGCCACTTCAATCCGGCCAGCACGGTGTCCATGACGCGCTGGAACGTCGCAGGTGCCGAGCAAAGACCGAAAGGCATGACCTTGAACTCAAAGAGGCCGTCGGGTGTTATAAAAGCGGTCTTTTCTCGGTCTCTTTCGTCTACTTCGATCTGCCAATAGCCGGTCTTGAGGTCCATCGACGAAAAGTACGTCGCGTTGTGTAGTCGATCCAGGGTGTCGTCTATCCGTGGGAGGGGGTACACGTCCTTCTTCGTGATTTTGTTCAGGCGCCGATAGTCAACGCAGAAGCGCAGTGTCCCGTCCTTCTTCACTAACACCACAGGTGACGCCCACGGACTCTTGGACGGCTGGCTGATGTTGTCGCGTAGCATCTCGTCGACTTGTTTCTTTATCGCGTCGCGCTCTCGAGTCGAAACTATGTAGGGGCTCTGACAGAGGGGCCTTGCACTTTCCTCCGTTATAATTCGGTGTTTCGCCACCGGACTTTGTCGAATTCGTGATGACGACGAGAAGCAGTCCTTGTATTGCAGGAGCAGGGTTTTCAGCTGGTCTTGCTTGACCTTCGGAAAGCTCCGGTTGACGTCGAAATCTGGTTCGGGACCTCGATTCGTTGAAGCAGGTTCGGCAGCATCGAAGAGGGCGAAAGCATTGCTGGCGGCCACACATTCGTCAATGTAGGCGACCGTCGTACCAATGTTGAGGTGCCTATATTCGTGGCTGAAATTTGTCAGCACTACCTTTGCTTTACCGTCACGCAGTTCGGCTATACCTCTTGCGACGCAAATTTGACGGTTCAAGAGTAGTTGCTGATCGCCCTCGATGACGCCTTCAAGGTTCGCAGGTTTTTCGGTGCCGACGGAAATAATGACGCTGGAGCGCGGCGGAACGGTCACCTGCTCTTCTATCACGTTCAATGCATGGTTCCCTAGCGTAGCGTGGGGCGGGAGCGCTTTGTCTGAGGTTAGCGTTATCGACTCAGACTTCAGGTCGATGACGGCGCCGTCCATTCCAAGTATCACATCCCTAGAGCAATTTTGTAGGATTACAAAGCTCGCAGGATAAGTCCGGTTATTGATGGTGACTCTCGCTGTGCAGACACCAATCGGCGTTATCAGGTGGCCTCCAGCTGTCCGGATTTCGGGTCCACTCCAAGCGGTCTTTACTTTCTTCAGCTTGGTGGCGAACGGTCCACTGAGGACAGAATAGTCGGCTCCGGTGTCGACGAGAGCTGTGACGCTGTGGCCGTCGATAAGAACGTCGAGGTCGCTAGTTCGTCGTCTCGCGTTGCAGTTAGGTCGTGGCGTGGGGTCACGGCTGCGTCGGTGTGTTCCGCTGCTTCCATTTTGCGTCGTCGGGTCTTCTTCAGTCCGCGAGATTTCGTCGTCAGGAGTCTGTCTGGTTCGCGTCGTGTTGTGAAGGTTTCGTCGAGGCGTCGTCGTCGGCGGCGGAGGATCTTCGGTAGTTCGTCGTACAGCAACCGCACCTCCATCGGCTGCTGCTCTTAGTTTTCCGGATACGGGCTAGGCGACCGGCCCCGGTTTGGACCAGTGTACGGCCGGCGGTGCGGTGACATGTAGCGGCCGGGCGACGGCGAGCGGGAAGGTCGTCGTTCTTGCCACTGTGTTCCGGTGAGGTAGTCGTCGATGTCGCGCGGCCGTTCGCCTGGCTGCGGGCGCGGCGCGTTGATGGCGAATCCGCGTAGTCCCATCTGTCGGTACTGGCAGCGGCGGTACGTGTGGCCGGCCTCTCCGCAGTGGTAGCAGAGCGGGCGGTTGTCGTGGGCACGCCAGATATCGGTCTTCCTCGGGGTGTTGCGCTGGCCGACAGGTGGTCGGTAGGGCGTCGGTGGCGGCGGCGGCGGCGGCGTCTGGCGACGGTACTGCGGCGGTGTGGCGTCTTGGCGGGGGCGTGGAGGACGAGCATGACGGCGGGCTGCAGCAGCATAGCTAATAGCTTGCGGCTCTGCTAGCTGAGGCGCGCCGAGTGAATGCTGGATCTCCTGGCGCACGACGTCGGCGATGGACTCTACTTGAGGTTGCGACGAAGGTAGAATTTTTCGCAACTCCTCTTGCACGATTGCTCGAATCGTCTCACGCAGGTCGGCGGGTCCTAGGGCTTGAACGTCGGCGTAGCTTGTAGCCGAGAAGCTGCGGTTGTATTGCCGCGTTCGCATCTCAAGCGTTTTCTCGATCGTGGAAGCCTCCGATGCTAATTCAGCGACCGTTTTCGGCGGGTTCCTTATCAATCCAGCGAAGAGTTCCTGTTTGACACCCCGCATGAGGAACCTCACTTTCTTCTCTTCGGGCATACTTGGGTCGGCGTGTCGAAACAGGCGATTCATCTCTTCCGTGTAGATGGCAATATTTTCGTTGGGCAGCTGCACACGGGTCTCCAGCATAGCCGCGGCCCGTTCCTTGCGGACCACGCTCGTGAACGTGCTTAGGAACGTCGTCCGAAAGAGATCCCATGTTTGTAAGGCGGATTCTCGGTTCTCGAACCATGTCCTCGCGGCGTCTTCTAGGTAGAAGTATACGTGGCGCAGCTTGTCCTCGTAGTTCCAGTTATTTAATGTTGAGACCCTTTCGAAGGTCTCGAGCCAGGTCTCGGGATCTTCACATGGCGAACCACGGAACGTCGGCGGCTCCCTGGGTGGCTGCATCACGACCGTTGTAGGTGGCAGGGGGTCTGTCATCGTCTCGGCGGTCGATGTGACGGTCTTCGGCTGCCTGGCGTTTTCGGGAAGGAGTCCGTACTCTGGTTGTAGTCCCTTCTGCCGGCGGCTGGTTCGAGGATCCGGGTTGTCCTTAGAGTCGTCTTCTTGGCGGCTTGGGCTTGGGTCAGCGCTCCGCGGTGGCGTCCGGATCATGAAGCAGCACCTCCACCAGATGTCACGTGGTCGTGACGTCGACGAAGACAGCAGTCAGCACGTCCGAGATGAAACTGTTTATTTGGCCGAACTTGTGGCCGAGAAACGGAAAGGTAATTTACAGCAATACACACTGTATTCACTGATAGCGGCGAACAGAGCGTCGACCGTCGATCAACTGGCAAGCAGTCAAGCGCGTCGGCTTTTATACAGGCGCCATCGAACTTTCCAGCGATATCGCTGTTGGCGGCGTTATCTCTCGACAAAGCTGGAACATTCTCGTGCGGCGCGCAATCTTAACAGATTGTTCCAAAACAATCGCGAAGCTTCCTACACATCACGGAGAGGCCTGCGCAGCGCGTTGCCCACAGTCTTTGTGGGTGAAGCTTCAACTCATGAAATATAAGACTCGCGCCGAGACGATGACTGACGCAGTGCCCCCTACGGCGATCGTGATGCAGCCACCCAGGGAGCCGCCGACGTTCCGTGGTTCGCCATGTGAAGACCCCGAGACTTGGCTCGAGACCTTTGAAAGGGTCTCAACATTTAATAACTGGAACTGCTGCGCCACGTATACTTGCTGCGCCACGTATACTTCTACCTAGAAGACGCCGCGAGGACGTGGTTCGAGAACCGAGAATCCGCCCTACAAACATGGGATCTCTTTCGGACGACGTTCCTAAGCACGTTCACGAGCGTGGTCCGCAAGGAACGGGCCGCGGCTATGCTGGAGACCCGTATGCAGCTGCCCAATGAAAATATTGCCATCTACACGGAAGAGATGAATCGCCTGTTTCGACACGCCGACCCAAGTATGCCCGAAGGGAAGAAAGTGAGGTTCCTCATGCGGGGTGTCAAACAGGAACTCTTCGCTGGATTGATAAGGAACCCGCCGAAAACGGTCGCTGAATTTGCATCGGAGGCTTCCACGATCGAGAAAACGCTTGAGATGCGAACGCGGCAATACAACCGCAGCTTCTCGGCTACAAGCTACGCCGACGTTCAAGCCCTAGGACCCGTCGACCTGCGTGAGACGATTCGAGCAATCGTGCAAGAGGAGTTGCGAAAAATTCTACCTCCGTCGCAACCTCAAGTAGAGTCCATCGCCGACGTCGTGCGCCAGGCGATCCAGCATTCACTCGGCGCGCCTTAGCTAGCAGAGCCGCAGCCGCCAGCTATTAGCTATGCTGCTGCAGCCCGCCGTCATGCTCCTCCTCCACGCCCCCGCCAAGATGCCACACCGCCGCAGTACCGTCGCCAGACGCCGCCGCCGCCGCCGCCGCCACCGACGCCCTACCGACCAGCTGTCGGCCAGCGCAACACACCGAGGAAGACCGATGTCTGGCGTGCCCCCGACAACCGCCCGCTCTGCTACCACTGCGGAGAGGCCGGCCACACGTACCGCCGCTGCTAGTACCTACAGATGGGACTACGCGGATTCGCTATCAACGCGCCGCGCCCGCAGCCAGGCGAACGGCCGCGCGACATCAACGACTACCTCACCGGAACACAGTGGCAAGAACGACGACCTTCCCGCTCGCCGTCGCCCGGCCGCTACATGTCACCGCACCGCCGGCCGTACACTGGCCCAAACCGGGGCCGGTCGCCTAGCCCGTATCCGGAAAACTAAGGGCAGCAACCGATGGAGGTGCGGTTGCTGAACGACGAAATGCTGAAGATCCTCCGCCGTCGACGACGACGCCGCGACGAAGTTGCGAGCCCCCGCCGCAAGCCGAACGACGTCCTGAAGACGAAACTTTGCCACCGGAGCAGACCTGACGACGCAACGCGGAAGCAGCGGTGCAAACCGACGCAGCCGTGACCCGACGCCGCGACGTAACCGCAACGCAAGACGGCGGACTAGCGACCTCGACGTTCTGATCGAAGGCCACAACGTCACCGCTCTCGTCGATACTGGAGCCGACTATTCCGTCATCAGTGGGCCGTTCGCAGCACAGTTGAAGAAAGTTAGGACTGCTTGGGAAGGCCCCGAGATCCGGACCGCTGGAGGCCACCTGATACGCCGATTGGTGTCTGCACGGCACGAGTCACCATCAATAACCGGACTTATCCTGCGAGCTTTGTAATCCTACAAAATTGCTCTAGGGATGTGATACTTGGAATGGACTTCCTAAGTGACCACGGCGCCGTCATCGACCTGAAGTCTGAGTCGATAACGCTAACCTCAGACAAAGCGTTCCCGCCCCACGCTACGCTAGGGAACCATGCATTGAACGTGATAGAAGAGCAGGTGACCGTTCCGCCGCGCTCCAGCGTCATTATTTCCGTCGGCACCGAAAAACCTGCGAACCTTGAAGGCGTCATCGAGGGCGATCAGCACCTACTCCTGAACCGTCAAATTTGCGTCGCACGAGGTATAGCCGAGCTGCGTGACGGTAAAGCAAAAGTAGTGCTGACAAACTTCAGCCACGAATATAGGCACCTCAACTTCGGTACGACGGTTGCCTACATCGACGAATGTGTAGCCGCCAGCGATGCTTTCGCCCTCTTCGATGCTGCCGAACCTGCTTCGACGAATAGAGGTCCCGAACCGGATTTTGATGTCAAACCGAGCCTTCCGAAGGCCAAACAAGACCAGCTCAAAACCCTGCTCTTGCAATACAAGGACTGTTTCTCGTCGTCATCGCGGGTCCGACAAACGCCCCTTGCGAAGCACCGCATTATAACAGAAGACAATTCTCGACCACTCCGTCAGAGCCCATACAGAGTTTCTACTCGAGAGCGCGACGCGATAAAGAAACAAGTCGACGAGATGATATGCGACAACATCATCCAGCCGTCCAAGAGTCCTTGGGCGTCACCCGTGGTGTTAGTGAAGAAGAAGGACGGGACACTGCGCTTCTGCGTTGATTACCGGCGCCTGAACAAAATCACGATGAAGGACGTGTACCCCCTCGCACGAATAGACGACACCCTGGATCGACTTCACAACGCGACGCACTTTTCGTCGATGGACCTCAAGACCGGCTACTGGCAAATCGAAGTCGACGAGAGAGACCGAGAAAAGACTGCCTTTATAACACCCGACGGCCTCTTTGAGTTCAAGGTCATGCCTTTTGGTCTTTGCTCGGCACCTGCGACGTTCCAGCGTGTCATGGACACCGTACTGGCCGGATTGAAGTGGCAGACGTGCCTTGTGTATTTGGACGACGTTGTCGTGTTTTCCTCGACCTTCGACGAGCATCTCCGGCGGCTTGAGGCAGTACTTCAAGCAATCAAGGCCTCTGGACCGACCCTGAAGCCAGAAAAGTGCAGATTCGCGTATGACGAGCTCTTGTTTCTGGGTCATGTGATCAGCAAATCTGGAGTGCGCCCAGACCCGCGGAAAACAGCTGCCATCGCCGACTTTGCGCCACCCACCGACAAGAAGGCCGTGCGCCGATTTCTCGGCTTATGTGCCTATTACCGACGCTTCGTCAAAAACTTTTCACGGATCGCCGAACCACTGACGCTTCTCTCGAAGAATAACGTGGAATTCAGGTGGGAAACGGCGCAAGTGCAAGCCTTTCAAGAACTTAAACGACGCCTGCAGACGCCACCCATACTTGCGCATTTCGACGATTGCGCCGATACGGAAATACACACCGACGCAAGCAGCGTAGGACTCGGTGCCGTCCTTGTGCAAAAGACTGACGGGCTTGAAAGGGTTATCAGTTATGCTAGCCGGTCACTATCCAAGGCAGAAGCAAACTATTCCACATTAGAAAAGGAATGCCTTGCCATTCTCTGGGCTACGTCAAAGTTTCGCCCCTACCTCTATGGCAGGCCCTTCAAAGTTGTCAGTGACCATCACGCCTTATGTTGGCTAGCTAACTTGAAGGATCCTTCAGGTCGTCTCGCACGATGGAGTCTGAGGCTTCAAGAATTCGATATTACCGTCGTGTACAAGTATGGACGAAAACACTCTGACGCCGACTGCCTGTCTCGTGCCCCTGTCGACGCGCCACCGCAAGACGACGACGGTGACTGCTTCCTCGGAACTATAAGTGCCGACGACTTCGCCGAAAGGCAACGGGCCGACGCGGAACTGGGGGGCCTTATTGAGTACCTCGAGTGCAAGACCGCCGTGGTTCCGAAGGTATTCAAGCGAGGACTGCCGTCGTTTTTCTTACGGAACGGCGTTCTCCTGAAGAAGAACTTCTCGCCACTTCGAACCGACTACCTTCTCGTCGTGCCCTCATCATTGCGACCAGAAGTCCTTCAGGCCCTACACGACGACCCGACGGCTGGACACCTCGGTGTTTCCCGAACGCTCGCCAGAGTACAGGAAAAATACTACTGGCCACGCCTTGCTGCCGACGTCGCCCACTACGTTAGGACTTGCCGAGATTGCCAGCGACGGAAGACACCGCCGACTAGGCCAGCGGGACTTCTGCAGCCAATCGATCCACCTCACCGGCCGTTCCAGCAAATCGGGATGGACCTACTGGGGCCGTTCCCGACGTCGACTTCCGGCAACAAGTGGATCGTCGTAGCGACTGACTACCTGACCCGCTACGCCGAGACAAAGGCCTTGCCCAAAGGGAGTGCCGCCGAGGTAGCCAAGTTCTTCGTGGAGAACATCGTCTTTCGTCATGGTGCCCCAGAGGTCCTCATCACAGACAGAGGTACCGCCTTTACTGCGGACTTAACTCAGGCGACCTTGAAGTACAGCGAGACGAGCCACCGCCGCACCACCGCCTACCACCCGCAGACCAATGGCCTCACCGAGCGTCTAAATAAGACCATCGCCGACATGCTCGCCATGTACGTCGACGTTGAGCACAAGACGTGGGACGCCGTCCTTCCGTATGTGACCTTCGCTTACAACACGGCCGTCCAAGAAACGACGCAGATGACGCCGTACAAGTTGGTCTACGGAAGGAGCCCGGCGACGACGCTCGACGCCATGTTACCCAACGTCACCGACGAAGAAAATGTCGACGCCGCCGCTTACTTACAACGTGACGAAGAAGCTCGACAGCTGGCCCGCCTGCGCATCAAGACCCAGCAGCACACCGACAGCCGCCGCTACAATCTTCGACGACGCTTCGTCGAGTACCAGCCCGGCGACCGTGTCTGGGTCTGTACGCCAATACGACGACGCGGACTGAGCGAGAAGCTTCTTCGACGATACTTCGGACCGTATAGGGTACTTCGACGTCTCGGCGTACTCGACTACGAGGTTGTCCCCGACGGCATCACGAACTCCCAGAGGCGCCGAGCTCGACCCGAGGTCGTGCATGTGGTGCGCCTTAAACCGTACTATGCTCGTTAGCGCACCTGAGGACTCTAATGTTCGCTTTCTTTATTAGTTTTCTTTAGTATTGCATGTATCCATGTTCTGTTTTTAAGCATCGGGACGATGCTTTTTCTGAGGGGGGCATTGCCGCGAGGCTTATATTTCATGAGTGTAAGCTTCACCCACAAATACTGTGGGCAACGCGCTGCGCAGGCCTCGCCGTGATGTGTAGGAAGCTTCGCGATTGTTTTGGAACAATCTGTTAAGATTGCGCGCCGCACGAGTATGTTCCAGCTTTGTCGAGAGATAACGCCGCCACCAGCGATATCGCTGGAAAGTTCGATAGCGCCTGCATAAAAGCCGACGCGCTTGACTGCTTGTCAGTTGATCGACGGACGACGCCCTGTTCGCCGCTATCATTGTACAGCGTGTATTGCTGTAGTTCTAGTTCTCAGTTTCACGGCCACAAGTTCGGCCAAATAAACAGTTTCATCTCGGACGTGCTGACTGTTGTCTTCGTCGACGTCACGACCACGTGACAATATTAGGAATCGTTGCAGCATGCTTTTAAAATGGTTTGTAAAATGGCGCGGGGAATTAACTTGGGAAAAGAAACAGCGTGGTATTTAGCATATAATTGGAGCCTTCGAAATAACAAAATATTCCTGCGCACGAAATTCGGTATAAATTATGCCAAAGGAACTGTTATGAACACTCCGGAAAAAAATAAATATTTGTGTAATGCTTCAAGATAGCCCAATGCGTTTTCACTCGCTGCAGTGACAGGCTTCTTTTCTCCGGTGCTCATCTTAGTTTATACACCATCCTCTTGGAATAAATTGATAGTGCTAAAAAACTAAATAACAGTGAAAACTGCTGCGCAACTCACCCGTTCTATCATGGGCGTTGTGTCGCAGAGGACGGGATCTGGGGAGTACAAGCGTAGACTGAACCAACCACGAGTAATCCATTGTTTCATGCCAATTACCGGACGCAAAGTCGCCGCATATTGTCACAGACGCTTCGCAAGGAGAGCCCGTCACAAGACGTCCGCATTGAAAAGCCAGGAGTGCTTAATAACAGGGGATAACAAATATGAAGCAACACCTTTCAGCCTCTAGACAGAACACACCAAAACCGGCACTGTCTCCCCAACAACGTGAGAAGGTGTGGCAATCTTAACAGCCACGCGATGACGTAATGCGGTCCCACGCTGTCACAAGAGATAGCGTAAGCTGACGTCTGGTAGCGGCTTTTGTAACAACGCAGATAAAACAAATCGTTTGACTGAGGGTGAGAACGCACTGTTGCAGTGTTCGCTCCACGCTTCTTGGTTCACGCGAAGAAATACAAGAGGATACTAGAGACAAACAGTAACAAAAAAAAAAAAACCCAACCCGAAATCACTAGCCAATGCAGCCGGCTATACAGCCCCGACGCGTCGAAAAAAACAAACAAAAATAAACAAGAAAAGCAGATGACGCGAATCAAGAGCGGTCGCAAGCGTAGCAGACGACACACCTGACTGGTATGCGACAACAGGTGCTATAACGGTGATCCCAGGTGAACAGTTTAGCACGTGACATTTTCGCATGCCTCTGTTGCGCCGACGCTCCTTCTTAGACGATGTACAAGCTGCAGTATTTACAGCTTAGAGGACGCCACTGACATGAGGCATACGTGGTGACCGAGATAACGTGTGGCCAAGCTAAGACGAAGCCGCAACAGCGCTACGGAAGCTCAGAAAAGGCGAATGCTCTCTCAATGGCGATCGTTGAACGGAACACCGAGCGAAAGAGAATTCCGGAGGTTGGTGTTGGAGAGAGAGGGTTGTGGAGAGGAGAGAAGCCAGAAAGAGAGTGCGCGGCCGCGAAAGAAGTGGAGTGGAAGAGACGGAATGAACAGGAGCGCGTTCTCCCGGCGAGTGCGCATGCGCGACCCTGCGTTATAGGAGGCCAGGACAGATGGCTTCAAAAAAAAGAGCGAGGAGCGGAATGTGGCGCCGCGTGGTGCCGCCGACTGAAACAGCACGGAGTGGCGGAAAAAATGAAACAAGCCACGTATGAGCGGGATGCAGAGAATAGAGGTTTAAGTTCTGGGAAACAGTTTGACGAGCTGATGTGGGAATGAGCTAATGTATGACCAGTCCGATATAAGCATGAAGATATGAATGGCGAGAATGCGCGAAAAACAATGATAGTGTCGAATTCTTGCGCGATTGCATGCTGTTACAGATAAATACGGAGTTGTCAACGTTGAACTCAGCTAAAACACATCCTCCCGCATTCAGCAGTCGCAAAGCTGGGCAACTATGGGGTTTACTTGAGGCTTATCTTGAGACCACTATCTGCTGTACGTATTTAAATCCTGCTAGCTTGTCTGGTAATCTTTTATTACTAGTGGTAAATGGGTAATGGTTTCCCTAAATATTTGCTTTATTTAACGACACTACGTTCACCTTTAGAGGTGAGGTAGGCGCGCATAGATGCAGACCGACGCATCCTCTCATTAAAAGTAATAAAAAAAGTACCCCGCGCACTGTTTCCAGAGGCCTTATTCTTGAGACATCAGAGAACAAATTAGGATAACGCAATGAGTAGTAGTTATTGTTTGCCACCCCCTTGCTTCCAACGTTTCTTTTACTTTTTAAGTTCTCCCCGTCTTTCTTCGCAAAGTGCATTAGTGCTGCCTTCTACTTGTTTAGATAAACGGCACTGGCCCTTTTGTTTAACGCAAAATATTTATCTCTCACCCAGCCCCTTCTCGAGCCTTATTTTGAAGGCCACTTATTTTTTCTTGTTCCACCGCATTTGCTGATCGACGCCTCCTATATACAGGTCCTATCCTTTTATGACTTGCTATTGCAACGCCCTCTGCTCACTATTTAGTCTTGAAGTGAGCGTCATATCACGGTACGGGCTGAACTTATGAAACGAAAATTTCGGTGGTGTCGTAAGATGGGAAACGAGGCCTTCAAGCAAGCACCTGAAAGGGTTTGGCAGTAACGGCAAAAACGGACGATGACTTCACTCTCTCGCTTTTTCTTTTACTCTCTCTTCGCGCCAGCAGTCACTGATTGTTTGAAGGGCGATTTGGGAAAGCGCTGAAGCATCGTTTCGCACCACGAGTGCACAGCAATTTCACCCACTCAGGTAAACTGATGGCACGTTCCTTTCGGCTTTGTATACATTTCTTTTTCCGCTGGTGATAACGAAGCATGGCAGAACGAGCTCTTCTTTTCGGATTGCCTTTTTTGTGTGAAAGCAATTTTCTAAAAGAGTGAATTCCACATGTCTTCTTTTCTTGGCAGAGATGTCCTCTCATTAATCAAATCTAATTAAATCTTTATTGTACATTTCATAAGTAAGTACATTTCATAATGTAGCTTCACTTGCACGTATAAGGAAATGGTGCAACGTTTGACAACGCTTCAACTGGAGCAGTTTAGGCACTGCGACAAAAGGCGTTCTTTTAAATGCCGAGGAGGAGGAGCAAGACGGAAGGACAGGTAGGTTAAAAAAATAAGAAGGACATTAAGGAAATGTTGAGAACTAATCATGAACCATGCACAAAATGGTGCGCGTGAACATACAAAATTCTCCCTTCAAAGCACGAGTGCTGTGGAGGCTGGCCCCCTGCAGGTCCTGCCGCACGTCATCGCGGGGAAATGAATGTGCACGCGACTATTTCTGCAGCTGTGCGACGATCCCGGTTGTGTCCTATGTGAGTTCAGACTACATCTATCGTTACTTTAGTCTAAACAACTGTTGGACACATTCCGGCTCAGGTGGCTGGCACTCGAGCGAGCAGCCCTCGGACAGTCCCGGGACCACTCCTCTGAACCCGGGAATGCTGAGGCGTCTAGTATACCACTACTCCTCAGTGCGCTCACATAGAACGTAAGGCACGACAACGCACGTACGTTCACAAGCAACTGTGTTTACGTAACTTTACCTAATTTACGTTACTGTATTTAGGAGTACTGATAGGGTCAGTAATTTTTCTTCCAGTTATCTGGCTTCTCCCCTAAAGGAAGCGCGAGATTTCTATCCTCCCTTTTGATTATATTCCCTGCCTTTCCTCTTCGTTTCTCTCTCTCCCTTTCCTTACTCCCTCGAATGTTAGACAGGTTAACCAGTAAGCGCATATAAGCAATACTTTGTACATATATTCGGTTCTTATCGGAATTTTAATTCTACAAACGGAAGTCAAGATAGACATCGCAAAACGTGACAGTCACATCTAATTAAATGTCCGAGAAACAGAAATCGCAGTTCCTAACAATAGATAAATCAAGATAAGGCTGATGCTCGTTGCTCAAGTGAGCGTCCCGCAGTTTTCTGTACCCAGACCGTTTTATACGCGAAGTCACCATTTCAGGACAACGACCAACAATCTAAACGTTTCCGATCTCGTCGCTTCTTCTAACCCTTAAACTGGATAGCCGTCTCTTGCTGTCAACGGATTTGTAACGAACGGTTGGCTTGAGGTCGGAAATAGCGCTCTTCGCTAAGTCTGAGGCATTTAAACGAGAAGGCGAAATCGAGAGAAGAAGCCTCGGGCTAGAATATAAGATAGTAATGGAAGCTTAGTTCGGCCCTTCTTTTATGATCTCGTTAGACTGAGTGCTCTAAGGACCTTTCGAGCTCGTACATGCACGTAAAGTGAAAAGAAACAGAAAAGAACGCAAGAATCGAGGGTTGGGAATAATAAAGAAGAATATAATTATTAAAGTATATCAGGAAAACGAGCATGAGGGATGGAAGAAACATGCAAAGAAAAAAATAGACATCAAAGAACTTAGAAAGAAGGCATGATAAAGCAAACTAACGAGGCGAAAGAAGACTTATGATAGCAGTTCTAACCGCGGGCGAAATCATTTCACCTGCGTCACGTAGGTTACATGTAACGTTTTTGTCATTGTTTTTTTTCTCGTTAGCTCTGTCTTGGAGCTTCCGACAACAGCCAGCGTCAAGGTTGCTGTGGGGTGGTTTGGCAAAGGAGCCAGGACTCAAGATAAAAGTAGCCAAAGCATCTATTGCCGTTTAATTTTAACACCCAATTTGTAGCCTAATAGAACAGATGCAGTATTATGAGTGGAATTTTTATTGGAAAATAAACGAAACAATTTTGAATAAGCAAGACCACAGAAATAAGAGCACAACTTTCCCCACTTGCTTGGTGTTCAAGCCACACATAAGTTAGAAATAAATGAATAGATTACAATAAATTCATTGCACCTACATATAGTTTATGTAGAATAGATTTATTGCCAGGTACAGAGCAATTTTGAATATTCCAGCCAGCAAATCAGTAGGAACATTAAACGTTCAAGCTACCCGCCGCGGTGCTCTAGTGATTACGAAAACCGTATTGAATTCGCGCGCTTACGTATAAGTGCGTTGCACTCGCGGCCACCGATTGGTCTACCTCTCCTCGGTTCGTCCTCGCTGCTTAAACCTCTCGCTACACCTAAGTGGCTTTCTTGTCCTTCGATTCACATTACTACGCACACATGTACTTGTCTATATGAGCGCAGAGTTGCCTCAAATATTTATGGTACGCATAGGGCTTTCGCTTCTTTCTTTCTCGATCCGCAGTGCAATTGTTTCGCAAGCCATGCTGCTAAGATAAGAAGGGCCCAGAGAAGCAGCAAAGGCTGCGATTTTCTTGATTTAAGCCGGACCGGACTCTAAGCAATAAGTATTCGTTCTATGTGTACGAAGAAAGTGCTTATTTCACGTTCTCCATTGATTTCACAGTTTCTGAGTTTTTCCTAGATAGGAGGCGTTGTCATCTATTGGCCAGGTTAGGTGCGCATTTTATATTTTTGAATTATTGCTAACCTGTTGTGTACGCCTAGGGATGGGTTCGGTTATATCAGTGCGCAGTATTCACGCGTAGTCTATCGGATAAACTTCAGTTGATAGACGGCGCCGTGTTGCGTCTCTTTGTTTACCTCTCCTCTGTGTGAGTCGCGGTGGGGTCACTATGAAGCTATTTATTAGTAGCTTGTTTCGCAGCATCAATTTACTTATTCATTATTGGTGTAGAAATCTCAGAATGGCATGTCTACATAGTAGATTACATGGAATACACCAGCGTGTTTTTCTAAAAGCACGAGCGCTAACATAACATACGTTTCGGTTCAGTTGATAACAACTTAGTCATTATGCACAAATTGGTCGCACACTTGCTGTTCATGCTGTGTATTAAGTTTTCAAGGCAGCGCACAAACTTCCCATTACCCTACCGTGAGCAAATACCACTGCATCCATCGATGTTCATCGGTAGGAATCCGCTTTTCAAACATGATTCAGTGTTGGCGTTTTTAAAAGATGTGCATACTGTTCACTTGATATACCCAGGTAATCCGCAGCACGACCTCTGAACAGCTCGGTGTTACGGCAGCTGCATTACCGAAAACACCTGTCTCGTGGTCCTTCGACACAAGGGCGTTCACGAGGCATTCGTGGCCATATCCCGTCTTTATAGTTTTATTGTCACGACCGCTTATCACTGATTTTCGCTGCACACATTTCTTGTCACTCTCACGATTTAAATACTTATATGTTTACCCGCCCTAAGCGCGCGGAATTTGAATGCCATTATACAGCCACTTACCATAACCATTGTTCACATCTTTTGTCCCATGGCCTGGCGCTCTTTGGCCATCAAATTGCCCTTGCGCCATAAAACACCACATAGCATCATATCATCATCAAGGCAGCGCAGAACATGGCAATGAAAACAGTTTGTTTTGATGATCTGTACGGGATGCTCTCAAACATATTTTTGTTTTATTGTTTCATGTACTTCTTTCTTATTTTATTATGTCGTGCCTTCTTATATTGAGTGTATGTGTGAAATTGCCTAAACCTGTACAATATCTTTACGTTACAAAAAATTCCAACTCCTAATCTAATAATATCTGGGGTTTTACGTGCCACAAGCACCATATGGTTATGAGGCACGCCTAGTGGAGGGCTCCGGAAATCTAGATCATCTGGTACTCTTAACCTGCATAGACATGGCACAATACACGGGCTTCTAGGATTTCGCCTCCATCACAATGCGACCGCCGCGGCAGGGATCGAGCGAAACTTCAACTCCTATCTTGGCATATGCTGACAGTATAATTGAAGTAAAATAAATAAATCTACAACACAAGGCGCTGTCCAGTGGAAGTCGTCTGAACTATTTTCTTCTGTTTCTATAGAACACATAAATATAGTCGTTTTCTCTGACACTGTCGGGGTCATTTCGGCAAAATCCTATTCCTTAAGCCGTCTGCAGCCGGTCAAAACATGTTTCAAATGCTTACAACATTGCGGGATTAAAAGCCTGCCATGTAATCGAGTCACGAAACAGAGACATGCGCGAAATTACTGCGCACGACGGAAACGGCGGGATACGTTTAGAGAATTTGCGAGAGTCGTTCTGAGTAGGACATTGCCATTTGCGTGGCAGATTTGAATATCGCACGACTCACGTTTAGTCGCAGTCCTTCCTAATCTGAGTGCAATGTGCAATTTCGGGGAGGGACGGTGCGTTTCCTCCTCCTCGTTATTACGTGCTTTTTTTGCGTGCTCTTTATAACGCTGCGGTTATTCTAAGCGGAATAGAGTGGATTACGGTAAAACGTCATAACCCTATGATATAGAGGGGCTATTTGTACGAAACAAGTCTCCCGCTAATGACAGCAAATTTTGTACGCTTACTTTACCTTTTTTATGCGAATCAATTTTGACGACTCTTTTGTACTACACGGTGACGGAGACTTCAAATTGGATCTGTGTGTATAATTTATAAAGCTTTTTTTTTTAATGGGCACTTTTAGATTTACATTGTGCGCGTTGATGGAATGTAAAAGCGCTTCCCGAGAATATTTCTTGGAAAAGGGGCGAGTCCTACGCATATGTGCGAATTCGTGTTTGCCAACCTTTACGACAGTAAGATGATAATGCATTCACTTTTTATATAGGTGAGTGCCCGTCGCGCAAAGCACGATGTATTCTTACCCTGTATTATACGGAAGCTGGACATGACTAGGCGAAACTGAAACTCTTCCGTACTATGTGCGGAAATCTCTTAAGGCGAACGTGCCACAGAAATTTGGCAAGCCCTACTACTCACCACTGGCTTACTAAAAAGGAAGAAAAGAACACATCGATGGCAAAAACCAAATATTATTTCAGGACAGACGTATTGCATAACTGAGAAAGACAAATGAACCGTCTGGATTATCTCAGTGACAGACGCCGGGACCACGCGTCTCAGCTTGGGCGGCGATCTTTAAGGCGAAAGCCTTAGGTGCCCCCTAAAACGCAAGAATTGACCGGCGTCCCGCGTTGGCGGCGTCAACACGAGTGGTGCAAGAACTCATAATCACGTAATGATTTCACACATGACACCATCATGACGTCACAAATCGCCAAAATTTGTGACCTCATCATGGCGTCACAGTGACGTCACGTCACGTGATGACGCCATCACGTAACATCGTAGCTTGATGAAGAGTGCGCCGATCACGGAGGCAGTGCAAGACTGGCTAAGGTGCCTCCGATCATGGAGGCGGTGCAAAACCACGTTAGGTGGTGAAAGCTTTCGGTGGGTGGCGCGGCAGGAACAATAGATCGACTGAGAAGAAAAAGAAGATGGCTTTCGCCTTCGAGTCGTCTGAGGTGAATGCATAAGGGATCCTGTTAGTTCTTTTTTTCACCTATTTTTCTGAATATTCAGCTGGTTTTGATTACTGTACCTGCGAAACCTTTAGATGCGTCTTAGGGAATGCATATATGCGAATGTATGCGAATGAATTGTATGTTGCGAAAGCGTGTTGTCCAGTAGCATCAAACCAAGAAGTACGTCCCCTTTTGAGCACTTTCTAAAATGAATGGGGCACAGAAATATGCACTTTTTCTATATAGCTGTGCCTAGGCGGTAAAAAATTCATACAAACCAGTGATGAGAAGCGAAAGAACGAGCATGAAACAGGTGTAAGGATAAGTAATCTCCTTTTTCATTTCAACTGAAAACTCTGCTAATTGCAACGTACGTACATAAGTGGTGGTTCATGCTTAACTCGCCAAAAACGTGGTTAATCAGCAGATACAGTTTGCCTTTATTTTATTTTATTTCCTTTACTCATTCCTAGCAATTTCTACGAAAATCAAAATATTGTGTCTTCATTTCTACACCACCATGTGTAGCCAAACGCAGGCGACTCGTAACCAAATGGGCAAGTTTTTAATCTGCTATTTTTTTTTTTTCATTCTCATTTCCTCTTAAAAGAACTGTTGCACGCCCCTCCTTGTGCTTACTTTTACTGGTGTTCCGCAAAGCGGTACGTTTGCTGCGCCGCAGACTTTTTTTAAAAGTAACATTATGCTAAAATACCCATTCGGCGATCGCGAATGGTAGTCATATATTTGTGAACTTTTCTTTACCTATTACTCAAAGAGAAAATTAACCCCGAGATGAAAATCCGTTGCACTTCTGTCCTTCTCACTTATTAATCGAGCGCCACACACAAATAAAAAAACAGAAATATAAACCTCCTGAAAATTGCGCAGCGAGTTATAGAAAACGATGCCTAGCAGGGCTCCTGAATAGTTTTCACAAGCTCAGGTTCTGTAACGTGCACCTAAAATGCGCTTCTGTCTCAACATGTTACCCGCTGTCGAGAGTCGAACTCACGCCTTCAAGGACCCAACACAATACCAACTCACCCATCGCGGAGGCTCCTGCGTGTGTTTCTGAACGGCAGCCTCTTTAATATGAATAATTATTAAGCCCTTATTACTTTATCCGGGTAATCTTTGGGAGCGAGCTTCAGCTGACATAACAAATCTAACACAACAGGACACTGCACTAGATACTAATCTAACATAACTGCATGCTGGAGTAGAGAAGCGCTTGTGATTACCAGCTACGTGTAGCTCTACACGAAATGACGTGTCAGTACCTATACTGAGAATAGAACTTGGACAGAAATCTGTGCACGTGAACGTTCTATTCTGAAGTGTACTCCCGCAAGAGAACTGTCCATTGCCACGTTATTTTATTTGGTTGTTCCAGTTTCCTATATATACATATATGCTTTTTCTTGGCTTTATCATTTTTATTTTGAGGTGACCGCTTTTTCTGTTGTGTTGCAAAAAGTATAGAAATGGAGTAGCCGAGGTGATGTAAACCTTAACCTCTCTACCGCGAGCCAAGTTCGAACAGAAGAGAGCAGAGAACTGCGAGTGAGATATGTCTGGCATAACCTGCTTTCTTGTGTTGTGTTTTCGTTTCCACATCGATCAGGTACCTTTTCTCTTCCATTTTCTCAACGTCTCTCTCTGAAGGGAGAAAAGAGATGGCGTTGCAGACACGGAGAGACGCTGCGGGGAGCACGGCTATCGTGAAGTAGCAGCGTTCCGGAACGTTGGCTCCTGTGCCGGGTGCCGGCAGTGTGGGGGCGTGACCCGGCTAGGCTAGCCAGCAACATGCTTGTACTTTGCCTTTTGTTTTAAAGCGTATAGCATCGTCTCAACCTTCTGCTCGGTGGCTAGCCTTTCGCCGCCGACACACACGCTGTTGTGGAAAGCGTTTGCGTAACCGAGGCCTTGTTCACACAGCCGTCAAAAGGTCCCGTACTGCCACTACCAGGCCATAGACACGTCACCGGCATCCGTCACGAGACAGCGTTTTTCAAGCGAAGCATGGTATAAGTTACAGATTTCGGTGGCGGCGTTGTCGTACGCGCAAAACCCGGAGTCAGAAAGCGTACAGAAGTACGGCCCTTCAAGGCCCACCGGTGACATGCGCATCTGTATGCACCGTTTTCCAGTAATTGATATTCTCACGATCGTGGGAATCTCGGCTATTAGCCGTTTCTGATATGGCAGTGTGATGTTTTATTCATGTCGCTCGTCATTTCACGTTGCCACATTTCATTGTTGCCTGGATATGAACACATGACCGTCGTTGTTGGCCCAATGGCTAGTGTTCCACACTCGCCGTCATTGCTAGGAGCGGCGCTGAGTAGCACTCCCACGTTTGCATGCAGAGATATACCCGATAGGGTGGACGGGAGGGCGTCCGGCACCGTAGCTCAATTGGTAGAACATCGGGCGAGTTAATAGAGAGTTTTAGTGCCGGGGACCCCTAGCCACCTGCGTACGTAAACCCTTGCGTTCTTTTGTATTCTCCGTGGATGCGGCTGGGAGTACAAAGGAACGCAAGAGCGTGAGTACGCAGGTGGCTTGGGGCCCCCGGCACTAAAACTCTCTAATAATAATATCTGGGGTTTAACGTTCCAAATGATTATGAGAGACGCCGTTTTGGAGGGCTCCGGAAATTTCGTCCACCTCGGGTTCTTTAACGTGCCCCTAAATCTAAGTACATGGGCGTCAAACATTTTCGCCTCCATCGAAAGTGCAGCCGCCGTGGCCGGGATTCGATCCCGCCACCTTCGGGTGAGCAGTCGAGCGCCATAACTACTAGACCACCATGACAGGGCAACATCGGGCGAGTTATCCGTAAATTGTAGCTTCGGTCCCTGCCGGGGGCAAGTTGTCTTTTCTTCCACTTTCGTTTCTTCATACTTGTATGATAATTACTACAGTACAGTTTAAAGACTACGAATAACGACCCCTGTACCTTCTTTGAGTTCGTTGTCTGTTAGTTTTCATTAAGATTGTGTCTAACAAAAGAAAACGAGCCCTTAAATTCTCGTTTTTTGTTGGCTTACACCCCATAGCTTTAGTAGTGATGAACGATAGTGGTGAGAAGTAGTGGTGAGAAGTAGTCTTGATATTTTAGCTGAAAAAAATGTATGCTTTGAAGCGGGTTATTCTTTCCTTTAATAACACGAATAGTATTGCAGGACCTTGTTGTTATTCGCTTGCATAACTCATTCTAATCAGTGCCGTTCTACGCAACTCCTAAAGGGTATTACAGATGATCTGTTGAGGTCCGCTGAATCCACCCATGCTGCCTCTGCTGATTGGCAACATCACAGTGTGCTAAATTTAGACGATCAAGTTCAAAAAGAGGCGGGTTCTTTACTCTAATCCGCCCCACAACGTAGCCCAGATTTGCTTTATGCCAGCATGTCCTCTTAAGTTTTCTGCCAAATAAGTGCTTGCCTATCTCTCCTTTTCTCTCTTTCTCTCATGCCACGTCCGAGCGGTCAACTATTTGTTGCAGAACCCTGACAAAGAGAAAAAAGAAATCCCCTGTATGATATGATGGTGTTTACAAAGCACCATTGGAAATCGTCCCATCCTGTAGTGTATATATAACAGTCTTAAACAATGCAATAAAATGAACGTATCGACACTACCAGACAAAAGCAAAAGCCATCCCTTTACGACACGTTATTTCCAGATGTGGACGGGCCGGAGGAACAGGCCGCATTAAGCATAAGGAACACGACAACGCACGAACCTCGGCACACAGGATGTGATTGCTGCGGGAAGGCGGGTCACGTTACCTCTCATCAATCACTCGCGGCTTGCTCGTGTGGGCGTCAGAGACGTGAGGAGATGGGGGATGTCGCCATTCGCTTGCGATCCCTCTGGCCTCGGCGTTAATGTACTTCCGAACTGAGGTGTGCTTTTCTTCCAACAGGAAGATGCGTACTGCAGTAAAGCGCCATATAGCTGGATCTCAGGTGCTAGCTCTTGCACACGCCGAAACTCATAACGGCGTCATTTGGGGCAATCCTAACATACCGCACATTTCTACGTGTTGGTTGCGGGGAGCACGTGGTCATGCGCTGTACAGCGCTCGAAGACTGAAGCATGATATTCGGAGCGCATAATAAATGAATCTGGCGTGCAGACATGGACACAAGAGAAGAGAAGAGGGCAGAAGAACACAAACGCTGAATTGAAACTGAAAGAGCGCATTGCAGCGGAAAATAAAGTAGACATGAACTTATCCGCGCATGTGCAGGCTTGCAGTGCTGCCTGTCAATCCGGAACATGTGGGGGTCTATACGAGAGCTCCATAATCAGGCATTTCATTTCTTCTGCATGCAAGTTAATAATCGGCTGGTGCTTGTTATAACTAGGAGTGAGGCAAGAAAGATAAAAGAAAAACTGGAAAAATTCCAGCCCGAACTGTCGCCCGCAGCCACCTCCGGGCAAACACGTGCTCTTATGTCCTGTCGATCAATGCCACAGAAGGAAAGCAGTAAAGAGAAAAAAAGACATTTCATCGATTTCAGCAGTGTGCGAAAGGAACAACTTTTCTTTCGAGCGGAATCACGAAAAGAAAAGCACAACGGGAATCGAGCGGAAAAGCGCTTCCCTTTTAGCGACCCCGAAACTTATTCTCGTCGCTGACTGTTTGTAGAAAACTTTAGCGACTCTTTGAGCGCAGTGCGAAAATGAAGACATACCCCCGAGATGTTTGCTCAAGGTTTGGGCCCAAGGATGGCAGCCTGTCTGGTTGATTGAGTAATAACTGGTTAGTCTCTGTCAAGCGTTCGCAGCCAAGATGACAGGCAGGCCTGCCGGCCACTCTCGACAGCTTTCTTACAGCCCTGGACAAGGTGCTCCGCCCTGTCGATCAATGTCACAAAGAAGAGAATGAAGATGACGCCTTACTTAATACGCTGGGAGAAGACATAATTTAAACGCATTCGAACGAAAATAAAAGAACAGACGAAAAACCGGGACATCTTAAAAACGCCCACGACTTTCAGAAGAGTTAAACTCAGACGCACTTCACTTCAACGACGTTGTAAAAAGAAGTAAATAAAATATTCTCGCAGCTTGACTGCTGAAAAAAAAATCGCATAGTTCCAAATGTATACGTCTAAGACGACTGGAAGGCGAAAGTCATCTTCTTCCTTGGTGAGTTGTTGGGCGAAAATGCTAGAGGCCCGTGTACTGAAAATTAGGGGCAAGTTAAATAAACCCAGGTGGTGGAAATTTCCGGAGCCCTCCACTTCGACGTCTCTCATAATCATATCGTGGTTTTGGGACGTTAAACTCAAATAATAATTATTATTAGTTGTTGGAAGAACCCAACTTTTCACCACTAGTTCACTACAAATGAAAATGGAGCATAGCAGCGTCTGCAGTCGTTACTGTCGGCCGTGTTTACGAGGCTGAATAACTACGGAGGCGACCTTGAACGTTTTATAATTAAAAGTTCTAGCGAATATCGATTCTAGACAACAAGCATACGTCTTTAAGCATGCTCCGGAAAGTATTTCTTCAATGCGTAATATTTTCAAAAAAAGAAAAAAAGAAAGGCAGACACGCAGAACAGGCAATTTTAAACCTACAAATTTCCGACGAAATGAGATCTCAGACACGGTTCACCTCACAAATCTAATAATAAAAAGCAACTCTCAACCGCTGGGATAAAGTAAGATAATTCGCGGTCGCGCAAGCCTCTTCTGCAGTCATTGAGCATACCGAGTTTAAGCACGGGTTAGACTTAAAACTCGGGGTGTCTTACTCAACCTTATTCAGATGTAACTGTCTGCGTACCCGGACGTGCCGCTACTAACTTAGACACAACAACCTTACTTTCGCAAAATGGAACAGAGGGCCGCCGCTGGCTGCGTTCGCGTAGGATGTCGAAACGTAAGCGAAAGCAAAGTCGTAGGCCTCTGTGCGCTCATAATTCAGTTAGCTGGGAGTCTGAGTAGTTTGAGCGGTAGGATTGGAGCCGCGCAATTCGTGAAACAGCGAGACGTAGTAGTTCGTTGCCATGCGCTCTAGCATGCAGTAACCACAACTCGCAAGCCAGCGAACAAGGGCGCGTGCTCTTGGAAGTCAGCCTCATTCCTCTAACTTATAGCTCGCCACAGGGATCACATGCAAGCAGGCATATTGGTCTCAGTCGTCTGAAGCCCTTCTAGAAGCTTTGCTCCTTCAACTTTAAGGATGAATATGCAAGGAAAGTGTAGTAGGCTCCGAAAGTACCAGAATTCTCAAAAGACTTCTGACGGAGCACATTTGCCTCGCCGTTGACGTGAATGCGTCTGAGTCCCGCTTTTTTTCCAATGTTGAAATTCTTAGTAGAGACAAGGAAAAGATTGAGTGCAAAATTCTGGAAGCCTGCCACATCAGTGTCATAAATGTATGAGCACACCATCTATCTCATTGATGCAGAAGGAAGTAAGCTTTCTACCACACTGGCTCTAGCCAATTGTTCTATCTTTATTCCAAGGTTGCTTGATGGTTGTTTTGCTTTGAGCTGCGCACGCTCGTCTGGTTTACCTAGGGTAGATTACTGTTTTCAGTAAAGCACAGTTGTTAGTGTAATCGTTGTGTGTGCCACTTCTCTCCTCTGTGGTTTGTGTTTTGGCTGGTTCCAATCCTGAAGTATAATTACCAAAAGATACGCCCTCTAAGTAATGCAGTGTTCTAGACTAAAATGTGTGTGTGTCACTGCTTGTGTGACACTTCATTTTTGTTTAATGTTCCGTCTTCTTTCTTGTGGTGTCGTTTTTTGCGCTGAAAAAGCAATATGGATTCTTACCGACTAGCCCACCAGCGCATTCTGTTGTTTAATGAAGTTCTCATGCACCTTTTACGTTCGTGGTGCTTCTGCACAATTTTAATTTGTTTCGTTTTAAAATAGGAATTACTTGAAAATTTCATTTGCGTCGACATTTGTGGTTTAGTCGTAGTCATAAGAAAGAGCATTCCCTCACTAGGAAAGTTAACACCACAGCTGCGCATTTGTTTTTCTCTAGAAAGAGTATGTATGAGCACAGATATTAGTAATTAGTTTTCTAGATCAACCTTATTTAGCACAATTATTTAATATGTCTACTAACATTTAGTTGCCGGAACTGTCAGTAACCCAACTCCTTCTTCAAGCAGCGCCTACTGCACTGGTACGTAATGCATTTTGATTCGATGCAAATAGACAGAACAAAATATCAAATAAGAAAGGAACATGATTGGTAAAGCCAACAAAATGGGATGCTGCTTGGCGATCCCGATTGAAAGTTTGACTAGAAGAGCTTGCCGCAAGGTATACCATGATTTAGGTTCTAGGGTTTTGTAAACCTATATGGGGCGAGTTATATCGGAGTCAATACGGCAATCGGCCGCGTCTAGGAGAGCTTGTCGTAAGGTACACCCTGCTTAAGGTTCTCGGTTTTATGTATGTATGTATGTATGTATGTATGTATGTATGTATGTATGTATGTATGTATGTATGTATGTATGTATGTATGTATGTATGTATGTATGTATGTATGTATGTATGTATGTATGTATGTATGTATGTATGTATGTATGTGCAAGAAATGATAGATAGATATTTAATCTTTATTTCCTTGACCGGGTTGTTTACGGCCGGAGGCGGGTCCAAGTAGCCTCAGTGCAAGTAGCCGTGAGCTTGAGCTGAATAGGAAAACACTAAATAAAACCACGCACACTTCACACAAGCGAAGTGTCCACGCATGCAACAGAAGAGCCCTGTTTACACTTCAGGGATTTCTGCATAAACGCTTCTAAATGCCGACCACGAAGCATTGAAAAAGAGAGAGGAATGGCTGTGTTTGTGTTGTGCTGGAGGGACTGGGGTAGCGTGCGCATTCGAAATTGCAGAGTCGACGGCAATTTTCGGGAATGCAAACGCGGCGAGAACACATTTGCATATTTTCTGCCGGCTTGTTTGACAGTCTCACGAGACGCTCGCAGGTTGCGTGCTGCAACAGTTCTGAGACTCACTTTAGAATTTCCTTTTTATTGGTTTTTTTTCTTACGTAATTAGCGCATTAGCAAGGTGGTTCATCGTTACGCATGCTTTATTATTTTATTTTGTAAACAAGGCGATAGTTTTCGCTTATTCTCAACGAATCTCAGGCATCTTTATTTATTGTATGGGATTGTGAGATCGCGTAGCATTTCTCGTTGCTACCACTATTTGTTTTTTTTTTAGTTTATTCAAACGCCCATCAATTCCCATAATACGTTGAAAAAGAGTGTGCTGAGTATTTCTAACATACCTTCATTATGCTTCTAAAAATAAGACAGTCACAGGCAAGATAGCTGGAGTTTGCCCGGCAATTGACACCAGCAGTGGCAAAATGTCTGGCTGTTCTAAAGACAATATGTACGCGAAAAAACGTAGCAAATATGTAGACATATAATTACGACGATACAATAGGGTAGAAAACTAAAAATCACCGCCCAAGTACTTCTTACGGATTGGTGACTAAAGAAGGTAAAAACTTGCCGCCCAGTGCTTATTACTGGCGCTGCCCGCTATCCCGACGGCTCGTTAAAGTCTTTCTGAAGGATTGTTTATGTCTACGCAAAAAATGTTAATTGGTGTTTGCCGCCGGTGTGTTGTCTTCTTCCTTCTACCCCTTCCCTTATTCCCATTTCTCTAACTTTCTCTAAGTTTCTCTAAGTTTTTCCACCACCACCATTCTTAATGGGCCAGTGGTGAGTAGTGGGGCTTGCCAAAGTTCTTTGGCACATTCGCTCTAGTATTTCATGCGCTCATAGGAAGGAGAAATTTTGGTTTTCTTAGTCGTATACAGCTTCTGGATCTGCCCATGATTTCACCCTTCAACTTTCGTCTGCGTTTAGCTTGTCAACTCAGCTCACATATTCGTAGTTATGTCAAAATTCGCATATTCGATTCATATTAATGCTGCTTTAAATATTTAAAGAATGGCTTGGCTCCTCTTCATAATTACTACCCACCGCAGAGTACCCCTTAGAGGGAAAGACCTCCATAGGGGGTAGTTCACAAACGGAAACAACGTAATCAGCAGTGCAGAAAATGAAAATACTAGCGTCACAGGGGCAAATAGCATGTAGAATTTCGCAAACAAGCATGTCACACAAAAACCTGTAAGTTTGAAAGCCATTCTTGCGACACGTGCGATTCCGGTAAAAGTATGTACATACAAACATCACTAAAACAATACGATATGAGCAAAACGAAATGTCTTAGTGCGATCTTGCTATACTAGATGACTGCATACTTCTTTTGAAGAAAATATTCGAGGCGGTCGAACGAATGGCTGAGAATTTCTTTGAGACATTTACACCAGTATTTATGTTACAGTCGGACATTTCACCTTATATTGTATAATTGAATAGGCGATTCTACTTACACGGACAACGTCTGTAATATCCACTACATGCATAACGAAGAAAGAAATTTTATGTCTTGAGAATTGCTAACTGAGCGTAGTACGCTGAGCATCTTTTCAAGCATGGCAACACTTCCAAAATTATGGTACCTGTAAATAAACATGAGAATTCAATATTAAACATTTCTTGAACGCAAGTGTTTGCGTGTGTGATCTCCCAATTTCCTTGTTTTAACATTACGCTGCCAGTCATCCATCATCTAACAATACAACCTGAATGATGAAGAGATTAGCCTTTTCAATTCGCAGTAGAACCCAGGTTTCGCAATGAACTCATTTCATTAATCTACTGCGGGAACAGCAGTCGATCAGTGAAGAATCATAGGCCGTCGCAGAGAGAACGATCGACGAAGTGTAATTTAAGCAAGAAAAACAGCAACCACTCTAGCGCGAGAGACGGCGCCAACAGAGGTAAGGCTATGAAGAAGAGGCAGAAATAGATTAAATGCAATAATAATCTAAATAATTTGCATGAAATATGCTGCGAATGAACTACGAAGGCAAGTTTTCGGGCCACTAATGCAAATCCTGTAGTACCATCAACGACTGAATGTACCATTTCAGAAGAATTGCAAGCTGAGTTGCCTCAAAAAATGGACAGAAAAAACTCACAGGGTCTCTAATGCAATCGTTTAGGACGACTCAAAGGCGAAAGCCATTTGCTTCTTTTTCTTCTCAGTCGGTGTATCGATTCTACGCCCCGTCGCCCCTCCGAAAGCCTTCTCCACGCCACCTAACCTGGTTTTCGCACTGCCTCCTGAATCGGAGGCATTGCAATCTTTCTGCACCGTCGCATTGTTTTGTACAGCCGCCATGATCAGGGGCCCGCCTTAAACCAAGCGACGATGTCGTGCGATGACATCATAATGACGGCACGATTGCGGCAATGTTCTGGCGATTCATGACGTCACTGATGGCGTCATGTTACATTGAAGTCATGGGACTTCGGTACGCCAACTGCACACAGACGTCCACTTGAGTATCACGTGACCTTTGACTGACTTTTGTTAGTTTGTCTTGCGTCATTCACGTTGGCACTGATGCTGGTCTCGCGATGTATCGTCAGGTCTGGCCAAATTTTGAAGATGCCGCCGACGCTGACGATCAATTTCCACGTTTGATGAGCCATCTAGGTATTTTCCTTAAAATGAATAAGTCAATACGACGCCTGCATTCAATCGCATATCTAGATATACCGTAAGAAAACTAGTTTTAAGTGTCAGAGGGAGGACGGAGAAGTGATATCATCTGAATTTCTCGGTGTTGGAGCTAAATGGCGGGACCTTCAATTGGAGGATAAACATATCAAGTTGGTGTCACAGCTGTCAGGGATCGTCGAGGCGGCGTGTCGGTTGGGCTGAGAGATAGCAGCCGTCGCTCCCAGGTCACAGTTGACAGCGACGGCAGACAGCCACTGTACCTGCTATGGAACTCCTTCGGGACTTAGTAAAATGAGATAGGAGTGAAGCGGACAAGTAAAAATAATAAAAACAAATTCCCGATTGAAAAATAAAACGATAATCCAAATCAACAGTACCAAACTACTTTACGGGAGCTGATGAACGCTCGCCGATAGTAATTCTTTATATCGTTGTGAAAAAATAAATAAATGCAGTATCAAAGACAATTCTTTAAATGCTTGATTATTTTTCAGAAGTCCTACAACTTGGATGGTCTATTCGAATAGAGATGGTTCTTCAAAACATTATATGCTTTTTCTTTCTCTTCTTCCTGCGTTTGTTCGCTGCCACAGCTCATTAGAAAAAAAAAAAGAAAAGATCATGACAGGGCTCGCTATGCATTAACCTATGACGACTCGAGAACAATACTCGTCCTCACGCGAACGCTGTAAACGCAGCGAAACACAGAGACAGGTAAGTAACTGCCCTGCCTATGAGTGGTTAAAACATGTGGCCATGTATAACGATAACAAATGTACTCATTAACTAAAATATACCTCAGTTAAATAATAAAATGCGCATCGAGACAGCTGATGTCTAACCTGCTGATATCGTCATTTTTTGCGTACTTAATTGAAGCAATGGTTGGTTCTGTGATATTGTGCAGGCTGTTGCCGCGCATGTGCATCACATGGTGTATTACGTCACAATGAAGGTGCCAGTTGACAACCTTTCAAAAACTGTGCGTGCTCAACCTATTCGCACGATTTAATCATTTTGTATCAACTATCTCACCTGCAAACTTTTTTGTAGGAAATCAAGGTTGGAAATTGTTGGAAAAGACCAACATACGAAGATTTATTGGAAGCGAAGCCGCCCACTTACTAACTCTGGTCTGCAAACTCTATGCAAATATTTACAGGATAATTTAAACAGAGATGGCTATATGAATAAAGAATAAGTAAAAAACTTCTATGAATAGCTCACCACTTTAACTATTCCAGCGACGCACAGCTAAGCGTGACGGCTAGTTTTAATGGATCCTAATAAGTCCACCTTTTTCTTAATAAGGAACACAGCACTGACGATAAAATAGATTTTTTTTTGTGCTGACAACAAGGATACCAGCAGTACAATTTCGCAAACTGACTCTATACTCATAAATACTATTCTCTTTGCATTATTTTCGATGTGATAATACAAGGTCCAAAAAACTACCAAGCGTATCGTCTGGCGCACCTTGTATTAGACACGTTTGTGTTATTGCATGCACACACTTACGTTCAAACACATGATCACAAGCGAACTAAAATTCAAACAAAAAGTTCTTTTAAGATGGCCCTAATTAAAAGAGCCCATCACGACAACCCAGCAGTTAGAGCACTTCATAAAATCAGAAACAAGGAGAAAGAGATACGTCTCGCTGCACCAAACGTGTTTCCACAAATTTAGAATGAAAGTTTGAAGCATAACCCTGACGTAGCATAGCATTTTCTTCTTTTTTGTTGGACGCCGCCAACAGGGACCTTTAATGAGACTCTTTCTAGAGCTTATCCTGTGATGCACGACTAAGCGTAAACTGCGAGGGCCTACCTTGTGTGTTTTGCAGTCAGTGAAATATGTCGAGCGTGACGACGAAGTCCTCATCTTTTACCTTTTTCAAAAGTTTTATAGCTGCGAAAGAAGTTGAATAAACGCGTGCGCTGTAGCGGCAACATGGACACTGTGTAAACGCGTCGTCCCAGACTCAAGAGCTCATTCTCAAACAAGTGGAAGCACCCCCTGTTTTCTTTATTTGTTCTATTTACTTTCTGCGCGGACAGTGGCATAATTTGTCAAGCAGCTCAAAGCTGTATTTGTAACAAATGGAAATGTACGTACGTAAGAAATATATGAAGAAAATATGCATAAAGATGGCGGATGTATTTTAGGGTATACTTTGCGCAGTCTTTCAGTCGTACGAGGAAAAATTTCTATTCACGACTGTTCTCGCGTAATGCATGTCTACACACGCTTTTAAACGCAGAGGGGTTTATGGAACTTACGTGCGAATGTACCCTTTTTTTTTTCAGGCTCGGAACCGTGTTTAGCGTGCTGTAACGGGTATGCTTTTATTTTCCTGCTAGCACCTACGGTTCTAGTAACGTACCTCATGTTTCATGTTTTCGGTTCGAGGAACATGAAAGAACGCCGTGCTGTCATGTTTAGTACGTCGAGTGTGGGCGCCACCATTATTCTAGAAAAGAAATGGTCAGGCTAAAAGTAAGAAATAATAGTTTTTTTCTTTGTTGGAGTACAAACCTTAAATCAAAATTCTGTTCCCGGAAGCAACGGCACACAAAATCTTTGCAGTTCCAGGAAAGAGGAGCGAGCAAATATTTAGTACCGCGTTACTCTTCGTATCACAAAGTTAAGGCCATCCAACAACGCTTTGTGAATAGACATATTTTTGAGATACGCCGCTGTATAGCTAAATAAGGAAACGTTTTGTTTACTTTGTCTCATTTTATTTTTACACACTGCAGTCCCGTTAAGGCTTTTGGACGAGTAGGGGTCGTACATCATGTATTCTCAGTCATTTCGAACATGTAGTTGTCAATCACCTTGCCACCTGGCATAAAAGAACAGCTGATTACGGCAACGGGGGAATGACATTACTTCTTAACAAAACGAAAAAAATTGAGGAGGACATTGTACTCGGCTACAAACTATGCAAAAACTTCATCCACAAAACCACGGTGCTCTTGTCATTCACCTCTATAATAGAGTCATGCCCGCTGGTTTTTGTTCAAAGCGCAAGTACTTTTTCTCTGCTACTGTAAATACTGTGCGTATTGTAAAGTAAGTGTTCGTCTTTTCTGACTAAAATGATTATCTTTGGCTAAATACTTACGCCAGAACTCCCAATGAATTTTACCGTGACGTTCAAGTTTTCTACATAAAACTGGAGACACGGGTATGTGAATGTACGGAAAAATTCACCCATCTTCGACACGCGGAGGGGCTTGACGTCATACAAGTGAGCAGTGCACGAGGGCGGAGCTTATAATTTTTTTATTAGGTTCTAACCGCCTATGGATATCAGTGGCGTAGCCAGAAACTTTCTCTGGCGGAGGGGGGTATTCAGTCACCCTTTATATATGTCGGTCGATGTGTTTATATATGGACGTGTGTATATAAATATGCAAAATCTTTTTAAAATTTCGAGTGGTGGATGGGGGATTTAACCTCCTTCCCCTCTCCCCCCTCCTGGCTACGTATATGATGAAAGCTTCAACTTGTTCGACTCCGCGTGTTTCAGACGAATGAATAACGCAAGTTTAACGTTAGTCTTGAATTCACCACTGAATTCGTGCCGAGACGCTGTTGTATAAAGGATCCCTGCGGTGGATCCAGCTAATGCCCTCTGCTAACGCAGACGCGAATCTGTTGTGTGTGCTTCGCAGTCGATTCGCTACGTGGTGCCACCAAGCAGAGCGGAAACGTGTGTACTGGCGCTAGGCGCTGCGCTGAAGAAACTGCCTCGAGTTGCTCCCGATTAAGTACCCTCGAATGATCGGTAGATCGCCTTTATGAACACTGAAAGGCTGTCTGTTTATGGATTGTTATTTATTTATTTTGTGACAATTTGACACCACAATGTGACAATTTTGTGAAAATTGTGACAACCACGTGACAATTTACCTGTACTTTAGAGGCCCCAAAGAGGCATTGCGTAAAAGGGAGAGGTAGGAGGGAGGGGTCATATACAAAAGCATGAGCATGGTAGCTTAATCTGAAATTAAAAGAAAAACTGAGAACAAAATGTACACAGTTTCTTTGTAACGAAGTACACGGCACTTTGAATCGTTCACCTTTTGTTATTAGTATGCTATATTATTCCATATACTCCGCCCATAACTACATTATTTGAGCAAGAACTCCACGTCTCAGAGCAAATGCACAGAAGTACCACCCGAGCGCATTTGTGCTAAACGCGGCGTTCTTGCGTACGCGACGCAGTTACGGACACACGGAACGCAGTATTAAAACTCGCTATTATTACAGACTGCAAGGCTTACTCGGCTGATACTATATTTAGGAGCGGCTGGGCGCTCTCCCATAGTAGGCTGCGTAATACTCTAAATGGTACCAATTATGTCTAAGTGCCCAGAGCGCTCGAAGTGTTCAAGCTTGCATAAGTTGGTAATAGATCCATTAGACGGCATTGACAGGACACACAAGAACAGAAAGCGGGATGCTCTTTGCCTCTGTTGCAGCGAATGGGTCGCGGTGCGCCCTTTGCCTCTGTTTCCTCAGTCCCGTTTCATATTCTAGTATACGCTTATTATTAATTTTTAACGGCCCAGAGGATTTTGGAAATTTAGCAACACCCTCCTCCTCCATTCTTGCTGGTAGTGCTTATGTTGCTATTTTATATACATTAGTTGTAGCGGTTGGTATTCTATGTAAAATTAGTGCCCTGCACACAACAATGAAATGTGACTGTGAATGTGCAGCGGGTTTACGGGAGCTGTCGAAGTGTTCAAGGAAACTAAGCTGCTGAACTTTCAAGTGCTGACGCAGAACGGCAAGATGTATGTTTCGTAATGGCTTGTACACATTTATAGGAACTTTTTCTGCGTTTTAGCAAGCAGCTTACGTAACACTATAAAGAACCAAGTGTTTGGTTGTGTCATGAAGAAGTATCTTAAGTGTCTTGTTGAGCGGCCCCTTTAGCGAAACACGGCAGGCGAAGGAAGCGGAACAAAAACCCACGTGACTTACGTCACCGATGACGTCATTGTATGACATCGCAATGTGACGTGCTTAGAACGCGCGTCCTAATCATCTGATGCGCATCATAATGCGATCAGTGATGACATAATGACTTCACAAAAGGCAGGATTTTGTGACATCATCATGCCATCATTGTGGTGTCACATGATGACATCATTACGGAACGTCACACGACGACGTCATTGCATGGTATTGTCGCTTAGTCAAAGCTGGACCAATTCCGGAGGCAGTGTAATAACACGTGAGGCGCAGAAAGCTTCAGCGAGGAAGCAACAATGCAACCAACAGAGAGCGTCAAAGTAAATTAATGCATGTCTCTCACACTGTGGCTCGATATGTCCTGCAAGAAGCGTGGTCTCCAAGTGCATAACTTAATGCATTACCAAATGTGCAGCAGCCTTTCGCCTTCAAGCGTTACAAAGTGTTACAAGTGCTACACTTAATAAAGGGTCACTAAAGTGAAAGAATGAATCAGTTTAGACTAATAAATTGTACTGGGGAACCACTAATGAAGTTAATTTCACCATCATATCTTTATTACTAAAGGAGAAAATGGAGGTCAAAGTAAAAACATTAAATTTCGCACCGAAGTGTCCGCGGTGACGTCACAAATTTCAAACTGTTTTTCTCGTATTTTGGTGACATTGGCCGAGCGAAATTTCCTCAAACTTGGTATGTTAAATTTCTGTCCAACTCATAGGACAATGTACTTCACTTTTACCGATTACGAACTACGTAGGGCCTAGTAGACACCGTCAAACTCTACGACGTCGCGGTGATTGGCGTGGGAACTTTAAGTTGGCGACGCCACTCGCATTTTCTTTTTTCGTGTTCTCTCATCTACCAGGCGTCTCCTTGCAGCTACCCTGGTGTTCTTGGTATTGTGAAAAAGCAATTTACTAATACAAGAAAAATCGTTTTCCTCTTTAGTGTCCCTTTAACAAGTGTTTCAAGTGTTACGCAGCACGTTACAGAGTGCAACGCGCAGCCGAACTTTCGAATAGGCGATTCCAAACTGCAAAGATACATCGCGACGTATACAACGCATATGAGATCTAGATAGGATGCTTCGCTAGTGCGACGGGTAGCGCACCGGACAGTAATGGATAGCCAGGGCCCTTTCTGAGTGCGCTTGTGAAGGAGATGGGTCACGTAGTCTGCAGAAAGAGCACGCTGTCAGCCATCAATGCGTGCTGAGTGCTGAAAGAAGGCGCCCTCTCATCGCTGCCGGCCTATCCGTCTCCTTCCGTCCGCCATCATCTATTCCGGAGACGTCGATGTCGAGCGGCCACGCTATCGCGTTCAGGAAGGTCTTACGAAACGCGTACCAGATTTTCACCGCCGAAATTTTAGCAATACGAAGAACTGGGGTCCGTACAGAGGCCGTGAAGGGGAAGCAGGATCTGAAATAGTGGTTTCTTCGAAATTTTCACTTCAGTAAAAGCGGGGAAGTGAAATGCGTTCGGGTGAATTGTTTTTGAAACAACGTGCCGTGGATAACAGATTCAGCCGTCCTGTATTTTACGGTGCTTGTTTTCAAGCACACCGTAAACGTGGCTAATTATGTTGATCATAGCTCAATATTTCGGGATATTTCATGATAATATATTCTTTAACGTTTTAAAATCTTGTTCTGCGGTTCATGGCCCCTACTCATGTTCGGATTGCTACATTGCTGTCCCTTGATGTTTCATGAGTAGCTTTTCTTGCTGCCCAGACAATTGGAACCCGCCGCGGCGGTCTTTTGGGAATAGTGCTAGACTGCTCACCCTAAGGTCGTGTGATAGAATCCCAGCCGCGGCGGTCGCACTTATATGGAGGCAAAGTGCTAGACGCCCTGTGTGATTTGATTTAGGTGCACGTTAAAGAGCCCCAGGTGGTCGAAGTTTCCGGAGCCCTCCATTACGGCGTCCCTCATAATCATATCCATGTTTTGGGACGTAAGACCCTAACAATTATTATGACATTATTAGATAATGGGGCCTGCAGGTTTATATGCAAACAAATACCTGATACAGTGGACGGGAGAATGACTGCCTCCGTATCTCAATGGATGGAGCATCGGTCGCGTCGTCCGAATGTTGTAGATTCGGTCCCTGCCGGCATCAAGTTGTCTTCTCGAACACTTTAACTTCTTCGCATAATTACTGCAATGCACTTAAATAACTACAAATCAGGTCCCCTGTACTTTTCTCAGCGTCATTGTCTTTTTCTTTTGAATAAGGTTCTGTCTAGCAAACAAAAAACGAGGCCTTAAAATCCTTTCTTTCGTTGGTTCCACGTGAGTCAGATATTCATGATCCCATCTCGTGAAGGCATCAGATCATGCAACGCCGCTGCCGTGCATCAGCCAGCACACTACAGGAACTTCGCGGACGTTCATACTTAGTGTAAGTTGTGGTGAGAGTAGAAATCGCACATTTCATAGGCCTAGACGTGCGTGTCCACTGGCGAGGCTTGAATAAGCGAGTGTATTCTCACAAAGCAGGGTATATCCGCGTTCTAGTGAATATTCTTTTGGTGCGTTTCCTGGTCGTATAAAGAATTCATGAACGGTAGTGGAGACGCTTCCCGCCCTCCATCAGCAACTGCGTAGGGTGGCATTCTTTTTCAAGCTATCTGTCCAAACCGCCGGCACGGTTTATATGGCATGCTTTTTAAGCTGTAAGGCCATATGGAGGACCGTTGACACGCTTTCGGCTGAAGGTGAACGCACTGTGGGCATGTGTGGTGAACTCGGGCAAATGCACCGAACTACCATACAGTGCGGGTATGATCCGCTGCAGTGGTCTAATGGGTATGGTGCTCGACTGCTGACCCGAAATACACGGGATTGAATCCCGGCCGCAGCAGCCGCACGCGTGCTTATGTTTACCGCAAAATTTCGAGCAAAGGCCCTCACCCGAGCTAGCGCCCCCTTCAATTTCACAGCTAATTTCAAATTTCAACGCCGTTCAGGGCAAGCGCACCCTCCCCTTTCCATTCAGCAACCTGATGATGCACCGCGCCCATGCAACACTAGTCTGCATGAATCCCATGTAGTCCTGCTTGGCAGGCCGATCTCAAAGCGCTTGCGCCTGAAGTTTGCCGTCAAAATTTGATAAATTCTTCCCCACATAATGATCGCGCCCTAAATAAACTTAGCGCAAGACACCCATGACAATCTTCATGGTACCGCGAGCAAATGCGTGGCCTTCGAGATCTGTACTCCATAATGGTGCCTATGACGCCGTATTCAGTACACGGATGGCCTGCGAGATCTGTTTGTTTCTTAGAGCTGTTGCGTTAGCTCATCAAAGGAGACGCTTTCAGGCCATGCTTAACGTACCTGAACGTGCCTGTGCAACGTGCGTAACGTACCATGTAACGTGCCTGTATACCATTTTCTAACGCGCTAGACTTTTAGTTTGCTTATAAGTTTCTTTTGCCTTAACATTTTCCACACGTGCTCAAATTTTATGAAACTCTTCGCGCCAATCTCCAGGCAGTTTTATACTTTCATAACGACTCGTAGTGTAAAGGGCTGTAGCGCGTTAAAAGTAATGCAGCCATTTCCACTGAGATAGAAAAAAAAAGCTCATCGCACAGTGAGCGAGCATGGCGAGCAATGATATGCCGTTGCGACAAGAGCCTAGCGAGGATGGGAGTCAAACATGCGAAATATTACAAGGAAATAAGAAGGAAGATATTAGGAAGCAGAAGCGACAGACGCGTTCCGGAACGCCCTCTGTCGCCTTTGAAGAATGTAGGCCAGTAAGGCGAAAGTAAAAGACACCGCCGTGGAAGGAGCCGTGAAACGATCCTGAAAAATGAGAACTCTTATCCTGGGTACAAGATTGATTCGGTGACGCAGAAGCTCCCAATCCTTTCGTATCTCGTTTTGTGTGTGTTTGTACACGTGCGCAGATCTTTTTGAACATCGTCTTTGTCTCGCCTTTTGATCAGCTTGGTTCTTTCCTAAGCGGAACGTGATCTTCTCGCATGGCCTTTTACAGCGAAAGCTGTTATGAGATCATTTCAACGGCCGTTTTTGGCGCCGTAGTTGTCCGCCGCCGCCGGTGTCCGTAACCACTATCGCACGAAATATATAATATGGGCACACGAAATAAGAAAAAAAAAGGAAATAAGAAAAAACTTCCACGATGGAACGAGGTTCGAACCTGGGCCCTCTGCGTGGGAGCCCAGTGTTCTACCTCAGGGCCATGCCGATGCTTGAAACTGCGTTGCAAAAAGACCCTATACGTGCTTCATGTCGGGAAGGAACCACATTAACGTATGTAATGTAGTGTGGTAGAAGAGTAAAATAACACCCAGGCGTCACACAAACGCGAATTCTGTAACCGGGCGTCACACAATGCAAATTGCGCAACGAGTGGGTTGTTGAGTGCTTCCAACCCATTACAAAGGCCTCTACGATAATTCTTCATCGTCATCAGCCACAGCATCAACAAAGTGCACATAATGCGTTACAGGCGTTTAGCGAGAACCACGGTTCTTCGCAGAATGACGAAAAATTGCATAGTGGGTGCTTCCCTACTTCACAAAAATTACGATGATTTATAGCGTAGTGGGTTCCTGGCAAGTGCACTTCTATTGGTTGCCAAGGAAGCCCATCAGGCTCCCATGATCTGTTTCCTCAGGCTCTCAATAAAGTTAATTCCTTCTCTCTCTCGCTCTCCGTTGCTGCGGTTAACGTATGTTATAAAGCGGGGTGGGACAGTTAAATAACGACCGGGCGTCACACAATATGAATTACGTAACTAGTGGGTCGTTTAAAGCTTCCAACCCATTACAAATGGCTCAGCCATAATTCTTCATCGTCGTCAACCACAGCAATAAAAAAGTGCACATAATTCCTCACAGATGGTATCTCGCTTCTCCGCAGAATAACGAATAATGTCGTGGTGGGTGCTTCCCAACTTCCCAAAAATTATGATTTGTGGCGTAGTGGGTACGTTGCTAATGTACTTGTATGCTAATGTAATGTACAGCGCGGGCCACAAGAGAGTTTATAACGGGCTCTAGAAATACCGCTCTTCCAGCTTTCGCTGTGACTGTGCTGCGCTTTCCGCGCAGGCCTGGCGTTTTTTTTTTCCGTGCACGCTCTGTCAGAAGAAACAAATGACACTCGCGAAACTCTCTGATTATTCAGAGTCGCGTTTATGCAGTCGAGTGATCCGATAATAGATGGCATTTAGCTCTTCGCTATTATTTAGTTCCTTCGAATTTCGCCTTCCGAGGTCGTTTTTTCTTTTACTTGCACCAAACAGTGTTTGGGTATACAGTATTTTTATTTGCACTTAAGGAGGCACTCCGAAAGGGTGTTGCCTAGGGTGTAGTCCTAATACAGCGCAGGAATTTTTCAATATAGGCCGAACATATCACAGTAAACTTCTAGCGGTAAGGTGAAGTATGCAATGAAGAATAAAATGAAGCAATAAACAAGAAGCATATCGTTAACGTAAATGCGAAAAGAAATAATCCATGCAGTAAACCTAACATGAGTGGTGGCCATGAACCGTAGAACAAGATCTTAAAATGTCAAAGATATATTTCCTCATACATATTATCATAAAATATCCTCAAGTATTGAGCTATGAACATCATAACTAGTCACGTTCACGGTGTGCATGAAAGCAAGCACCGTAAAATACAGGACGGCTGAGCCTGTTATCCACGGCGCGCTGTTTCAAATCCTATTAACACGACCGCGATTCACTTCCCCGCTTTTGCAGGGTTGAAAATATCGAAGAAAACATTATTTCAGATCCTGCTTCCCATTAACGGCCTTCGTACGGTCCACAGTTCTTCGTATTGCTAACATTTCGGCATTGAAAATCTGGTACGCGTTCCCATAAGACCTTCGTGCAGACTATGGCGTGGCCGCTCGACACCGACGTCTCCCGAATGGACGTTGGCGGACAGAAAGAGATGGATAGGCCGGCCGCGATGAGAGGACGCCTTCTTTGAGCCCTGAGCATGCATTGATGGCTGACAGCGTGCTCTTTCCGCAGACTACGTGACCCATCCCTTTCACAAGGGCACTCAGAAAGGGCACTGCCTATCCATTTCTGTCCGCGGCGCTACCCGTCACACTAGCAAAATATCCTATCCGGTTCTCATATGCGCTGTATACATCGTGATGTAACTTTGAAGATTGGAATCGCCGATTCAAATGTTCGGCAGCACGTTGCACTCTGTAACATGCTGCGTAACACTTGTAACACTTGTTAAAGGGACACTACAAAGGAAAAAGATTTTTCTTGTATTGGTAAATTACCTTTTGACAATACCAAGAACACCACGCTTGCTGCAAGGAGACGCTTGGTAGATGAGAAAACGCGAAGAAAGGAAATGCGGGTGGCGACGCCAACTTGAAGTTCCCGCGCCGATCGCCGCGACGTCATAGAGTTTGACGGTCTCTACTAGGGCCTACGCAGTTCGTATTCGGTAAAAGTGAAGTACATTGCTGTCTGAGTTGGCCAGAAATATAACATACCATGCTTCAGGAAATTTCGTTCTGCCAATGTCGCTAAATTATGAAAAATACTCTGAAACCCATAACGTCACGCGCGGAGATTTCGGTTCGCAGTTTGTTTTTATTTTCACCTGGATTTTCTCCTCTAGTAATTAAGATATGATGGTGAAATCAACTTAATTCGAGGTTCTGCAGTACACTTTATCAGTCTAAGCGGATGCATTGTTTCATTTTAGTGACCCTTGAATAAGTGTAATACTTGTAACACTCTGTAACGCGTGAAGAGGAAAAGCTTCTGCACACTTGGTTATGAATTAAGTTATGTACTTGGAGACCAGACTTCTTGCAGGTCATAACGAGCCGCAGCGTGAGAGACATGCATTAATGTACTTTGACGCTCTCTGTCGGTTGCATTGTTGCTTCCTCGCTGAAGCTTTCTGCGGCCGACGTGTGATTGCACTGCCTCCGGGATCGGTTCAGCTTCGACCAATCGACAATGCCATGCGATGACGTCATCATGTGACGTTTCGTAATGTTTTGATCATATGACACCACAATGTCGGCCTGATGATTCCTGCCTTCTTTGAGTTCAATATGAGATCACTGATCGCATTATGATGCACATAATATGATCATGTCGCGCGTTCTGATGATGCCACATTTTGATGTCATACCATGACGTCATCGGCAAGATGAGTCACGTGGGCTTTTGTTCCACTTCCTTCGCCTGCCGTGTTTCGCTGATGGGGCCGCTCAACGAGACACTTAAGGGTTTCGCCCCAAGATACTTCTTCATGACACTACGCAAAAACTGGGCTGCTATAGTAATAAGCTGCATCGTACAACGCCGAAAAAGTTCCTAGAAATGTGTACAAGCATTTACAAAACACTCAGCATGACGTTCTGCGTCAGCACTTGAAGGTTCAGCAGCTTAGTTTCTTTCAGCGTTTAGACAGCTCCCGTAAGCACGCTGCACATTCACAGTCATATTTAAATGTTACGTGCAGTGCACTAGCTTTACACAGAACACCAACCGTGACAGTTAATCTACATAATATAGCAACAAGAAAGAAAAGTGGACGAAAAGATAGCTTGCCGCGGGCAGGGACGGAACCTGCGACCTTCGAATAACGCGTCCGAGGTCGCAGGTTCGGTCCCTGCCTGCGGCACGCTATCTTTTCCTCCACTTTTCTTTCTTCACATTTACATTACATTTACTGCTAATAACGTCCCCTACACATTCCTTGGCATTATTGTCTGTTAGTGCTCATTAATATTATACACAAGCAAAGGCATGTATAAACGAATATGAGTTTAGCACACAATGGGGAAGAATTAATTATTTGCGATCAAATGCAAACACTCGACATGTGCCTCAACTGCGCGAAGCACAGCAGAAGTTTAGGAGAGAGTCAGGTACTTCTCGCGCTTTCGGCGAAGCGACCGTTGCTGGCGCATCTAATCGCGGTGCGCGCACTGTTTCGACTCGCTTTTGAGGGTGGTTCGAGGACCCGTTTGTGGCAAAAGGGTCCTCTGTGTAGGAGGGCACTTAGTTTGAAGTGAGCGCGCGTCTCGTCTTTGTGTATTTTGTATGTCCGCCCAACTTTCTGTTCACCCAAGTTTGCACTATGCACTCGTGTATCATGTGTGTTGTACTGGAGCCAAAAGTTTTTTAGCACCACAGCACCGGAATTAATGACGTGGATCACAGCTCAGTTTTCTTTCTCAAGTAGTGGCTTGCGAGTACGCGCTATACACGTCTCCGTGTGAACTTTCTGTAACCTCCAACCTCTCCGACCCCCCTCCGACCTCATGCCTCCGACAACTTACCTTCCAAACCTCCCCGACCTCCATCCTTTCACAACTTATTACGTTCCCGACCTCCGACCTCTCCGACCTCCAACCTTTCACAAATTACTACCGTCCCGACCTCCTGCCTCTCCGACCTCCAAGATTCCACAACTTACTACCTTCCCGACCTCCTGCCTCTCCGACCTCCAACCTTCCACAACTTACTACCTTCCCGACCTCCTGCCTCTCCGACCTCCAACATTCCACAACTTACTACCTTCCCGACCTCCGACCTCTCCGACCTCCAACCTTTCACAACTTACCATCTTCCCACCCTCCTGCCTTTCACAACGGACCTTCCCGGTCTCCGTCCTCCTACCTTTGACCTTCGTGTAAGACGTAGACTCCAGCTTCTGCAGGTTCACAGGGATTTATGTTGCCCAACTAGCCGTATTGGACCGGAAACGCCGTGTCACAGCTGTGTCACACGGACTGGTGCACCCCTGATCAAGCTTAAGCCCAATCCGGATCAAGTTTCTCAACAGTGATTGGCTGTACCTTCTGCAGCTCGCGTTAGCGAGCCAATCAAGATCAAGAAATGACCGTGTGCCACTGGCTTTACTCAAGGCTGTAGTCAAGCTCCCATCCTCCTCTGGAATCGAATCGCAAGGCCTTTATTGGCCAGCTGTACCAACTCGGGCCGCCACCGGCAGCGAGATGCGAGCTCGCGGCCTCCCACGAACAGCGGCCGGTACATCGCCGACCACGTTAATGGTGAGTGTTGTTGGTTTCTGGCACCATATGTATGATGATACCGTCTGTTTCAGGCCACCCACTGCCCACGGCAACGGTAACGCTTATTATAGCGTCGCGGCCAGCAGACGTCCCAACAAAAACATTGGGTCAGCGCTGAGTTTGGGATGAAGTCGGAGACAGAATGATGGCCAGTCCAGTTCTCATGGAACAAATTTCTTAAGAGATAAAAATAGTACATTCACAAGAAAATAAACGGAAGACAACACAAAGACAATTTACATGTGAAACGGGGATCATTGACGCAAATAGCACTTCAGCAGGAGGCTTATGGACGCTGATAGCAGGCGGCGACAACCGACACAAGAATCACAGTGCTAGCGTCAACAGCTCGCGCTCGGCTCTTCTTGCTAAGGTCGTGTCCCACTGCCGTATACAGTTCTTCTTCCTTCTTACAATAGCTCGGCGACAAAAGAAAGTCACAGTTTCGTCGCAAGGGCAAAACAATGAATGCAATAGCAAAAATTGGAATGTCACACGAAGAACGAGAAGCAGCCCGATACTTGCAGCGCACCGCAGAAACACGAAGAAGGACGCCCGAAAAGAACGCACAGGCATGCACAGGGCAAGCGTGAACTAACTGTCGCAGTTGTTGCGTCTTCGTGCTTGAGCAGCGCGCTGCAAGTGTCGACAATGGAGAGATGCTCTTAGATATATTCTTTTTTTTTTAAACTGCGGCCCGTGGACTGACCTCCTGTGTTTCCTGCCACACTGTGGCGTGAGATGCAAGGTGCGCCCGGTGTTCTTTGTTTGTTTTTTTTTTTCCTTCCACATCAGGAGTGGGTACAGAAAAAGGCCACTTTGTCGTGCGTGTTTCAAGGGCAGTTTTCAAACTGAAGGAAAATTAGGAGCGTTGCGTGAGAGAAAACACGCTCAACGTCCTCCGAGATTTACTTACCACCAGCGGTAAATGGTGTATATAAATAGCTCGCCGTTATTTCGCCGGCGCATGCGTGGGACATGGTTGGGTACAATGAAGAAAAAAAAGGGGGATGGGAACGAGGGGTCGATGGTTCGAATTCCTGTCGGGTGCGTCGGAATTGTTTTCTTCTACATTATTTTTCTTGTGCCTCTATATATATATATTGTAATGAACGAGACACAGAGACAGCACCCGTTCCTGGGCCAGCTGTTCTATATTCTGTCCTCGTCTTTCTCTACCTCGCTCTAGCTGCCCGCGCGCCAGGGCCTCGGTGCCGCTCTTCGTCATCACACTCGGCCATGACTGCGAGCGCGCGGAACAGTCGACAATGTCTCTGGTGGGCGGTGTTGGCTGCATCGCGGTGGTCGGTCCCGACCACGCTGCAAGTTGGTTGGGAGACTTGCAAGAAGTGCCTCTGGTGGGCGACACTCGTTGAATAGCGGTGGTCGCTCCCGGCCACGCTGCGACTTGGCGTGTGGATGAGTCATAAATATCTCAGTTCGGCGACACTGGCTGCATGGCGGTGGTCGGTCCAGGCCCCGCGGCGACTTGGCTTGAGAAGGTGCCTCAGCGTGCTCTGGCGGGCGACGCTGGTTGATATAATGTGGTCGTATGTAGTTCGCACGTTTATCCCGTCGCAGTTGGCAGAACAGGGCAGGACGTGGTGGGCCCTGTAGCGCCACTTGCTGCACCGAACGAGGCCATCTGCGTTTTTTGCAGTGGTTCGAGGGGCGTCTAGGTCTCTTACTAGACGTCTGTGGCAACGGGAAGCTCAGTTCACACGTTGACCTTTGACACCGCTTGTACTTTTGCAGCGTTGTCGCTGTGGAGCACCACCCCGCCGTTCCGAAGTCAGCTTTTCTTGAAGACGCGCTGCGCGCAGCAGGGGCATCCTCGCAAGAAGCCGTTCCAACAGCAGAAGACTTGTGCTGCACAGGCAGGTCGATCTCCGCCGTGTCAGACTCATTGGCGGCTTCTGGAGTGACGTCTCGCAGCAAGTTGGAAGCATTTTCGCGTTCTGCCAGTGCATGCTGTGAGGTACGCAGATCCGCCTTCGTCTGGGCAGAGAGGATCGCGTTTGAACCGACGGAAAAGCACGGCTCGTTGCATGGTAGAGCATCCAGTACTGTAAGTGTCGGTGCCTCCAAATGGTCAAGCGACGACGAGCATGGGGGTGGCTTTTCCGACAGATGTGGACGGAAAACGCTCTCGGCCACCGGCAGGGATGTTATGGCGTTGGACACCGACGCCGAGTCCGTGACTTGAGGTGGTAGGCCTGGTCTAAGTTGTGTGCTTGTCCCAGGGCAGGTTGAGGCACTGTCTGTAGGTGAGCTGCAATGCACAGTTGCAGCCTCCTCGAGGTGGTGCCCCTTCAGAGCTCCATCCTCGGTAGCAGTGAGGTTCGACTGGGTGGTGGTACTGAGTTGGTGATCAATCGGTCCAAAGGCAGCTATGAGCCTGGTGCTCCACTCGGCCCAGGATTGCTGCCTCACGCCTTCGTACCTGTGCCACGCCGCGGCACCGTCCCGAAGGCGGTCTATGGCCACGGACCACTTCTGTTGATCCGTCCAGCACTCGCGAGCTCCGATCGCGTTCACGGTCGCCACCCAGTTGTTGGCGTCGTTCTGGAAGCCGCAGAACTCCGGCAACTCACAGATAGCCGGCGACGGTGGGGCAGCAGATGAAAATCTGGAGTATGCCGACGCCAAGGAGCCCCAGCTGAGATGCGAGATGCGTCAGGGCACACCGGAGCTCTCTACGGTTCTGGACTGAGCAGGATTCAAGGCCTTGTGAGGCAGCTGCAGCAAACAGAGCATTCATTGTGCACAATGATGGGATAGCGGCAAGATACAGCTCGGAGCACCGCGCTATCCAGGTGTTAATCTCGACGCGGAGTTGTGCGATGGTACGCAACAGCTCCGCGGCGCTGTCGGATGAGGTGCACAAGGAGCGAGGATTCAGGTCCCCGGAATATGCTGTGGTAGCGGTACTCCCCATGGCAACATCCACGTCCAAGGAAGCCTGAACGGCGTCCCTTGGGTGCCCACGCGTTGAAAGAGTCACGCGTTGGAAGGGCACGGGATGCGTGCCACGGGAAGTGTACGCGACGTTCCCAGACGACAGGAGCCCGTGCACGTTCTCAGGCGAAAGTGGTAGCACGGTTCCTGGAACGTCGTACCCTGGAACACCCGAAGAGGCATGGACGCCGTCCGCGGATGATTGGATGCGTGGCGGCAGCAGCGGTCGAGTCGTGGAGTCCATGATCGAGGAAGCGTGGACGGCGTTCCTTGGATGGATAGACCCGCGCTGCTGACGACCCTCGAGGACACGTGGCTTCCGCTTCAAGGTTCGATTGACGTCGGAGGCTGCGCCATTGTAATGAACGAGACACAGAGACAGCACCCGTTCCTGGGCCAGCTGTTCTATATTCTGTCCTCGTCTTTCTCTACCTCGCTCTAGCTGCCCGCGCGCCAGGGCCTCGGTGCCGCTCTTCGTCATCACAATATATATATATATATATATATATATATATATATATATATATATATATATATATATATATATATATATATATATATATGTGTGTCGGGGACATGATGGCGACGGCCAAAATCATCTGCCCCTACGGGCAACCCTGGTGGGATGCGAAAGTATCACGGGAGGAGCGCATCGCGTTTCCGTTTCTCTTATGTGACTTAGGAGACGGTAGCTGTCGAGGCGTTTGAATTACCGCTTGCCGATCCTGACGTTTACGTTCGGTTTCCCGAGCCTTCCTCTGCTCCGCGGTGGTGGCGCTGCCGCTGCAACTAGCGCCGACGTTGACGTTGTTCACGGCGTTTCGCACACCGCTGCACAGAGAGAGAATGACGGAAGTACAGCGAACACGCGCTCTCGCAGCCTCGCAGCTTCGAGTTTCGCTTGCCGGCGTTGCTGTTTAGGTTCAGCATCGCGAGCGTCCATAGCGCCGTTGCAAAGGAGAGTGCATCTGGAGCGAGCGCGCGCCGCATTATATACGCGCGCACAGCTGTGGCGGAGCGAGAGAAACGGGAGAGGAGCAACGAAGCGGAGGCAGGGCTCGCGACACCTCCTCCCACCTCCTCGCGCTTACTCGAGGAGAGGGCGCATGCTCAGTATGGGTGGGGACGCCGCAGAACAGACACTCACCGAGCATAAGATGCTTTCGCATCTAAAATCAGCCGAGAGCGTCCATATAATTGCTATCGCAATAAAAGCCATCCTGGCGAATCAAGTGGACGAGAGGCGGAAAGGGTCGGGATGCGGCTTGAGGCGACTGACGTGGACTGTCTAGAGACCACGGCGGCGATTCTTTGTAGATGGCCTGACTGGCTCAATCACATATGTTATATGAGATCGACGTTCCACGACCGTGTGGACGTTCCGAAACACGATTAGCCCCGTGATATTTGGGGGCAAACATTGAGGACAGGCCTGGGGAGTGGAATGGAAGACGGAGCCAGGCGAGCGAGCCTACGGTGAAAGTTTTCACCTTGCTGGTCGCGGTTGTGGCGTTCCTTTAAGTGCGGAGCAGTTTTGGGGCCCCGCTTTTCGTACATCCAGGGATCTCGTGTAGCGTGATCACGCTCACAGTAAAGCGCTCAATACAGGCCATAACAAGGCTAGCAATGCTCATAAATCTGGTTAAAATAACGAACAAGGTCTAAATAATATAAATAACAGAAATAACAATGAAGTAATCGCCATATTTTACTAAATACTGCTAAAACATTTCGGAAACCTGCAGCTGACTGCGCAGCCGCGCAAGAGAGGGCGCCACCGCCACGCCGAGCCAGCAAATGCCCCTCCCCTTACTCTTCGCCGGCGCTGTGTCGCTATATCTGATGGGGAAACAATCTGCCGGAACTCGGTGCAGACTGCGCGTATCTCAACTGCCGTAACAAGCAAAAAGTCAATAAAGCGCAGCGAAAAGTAGCGCGCATGTCGCGCACGGATTTTGCTAATCTCCCTTAGAAGATTGGCATCATCGGCGTTTTGGAACTTTACGAACGGGAATCACTGGGTGCCCGTGATACGCATTTCCTCAGGTTTCACAGTGGTGAAGCTGCCATACGTTTTTTTCGAGGGCTCATTTGTCCGAGGTGAATGAATGGGCCAAATGACGACACACTTCAGCCTGCTGTACAATTTGAGAAACAGGGCTGAATTCTGAGGCGCCCGGACGACACGACAAAATGATGTGAAGAGAGGCGCGTGGTTCACGGCCATATAAATGAAAGGCGAGAAGCCTGTTGCTGACTGGTATTGTATGCACAAGTTACAAATTGGGGAACGACATTCCAGTTGGATTGTTCAGAATTGTTCACGGATTGTTCACGTTGGTGGCCGCGGCGTTCCTTGGAACTCTTCTTTTGGGTGGCGTCAGCATGGCGTTTTCAGTCATCTTTTTGGGTGTTCGTGAGCGTCCTTAAAGGCACAATAAAAAGCCCATTCCACAAGCATTCGAACGTGCGTTTGGCATTATATTTCATGACGTGAGAATTTTCCGCCCATGTGAAATGCTCGACGTCGACAATGTACGTATTCTTATAGAGGGCTTTTATTCCACCATCTCGAAATATTACGGCGAAAGACTTATTTGTCTCTTGAGCCAAGAAGTTTCCGAGATTTGGCATCGCGATACCTTGTCGGTGGCGTCGGCGGAAACACGAGTGGTGCAAAAAAAAGAAAACAAAAATCCGGCGGATCCCAGAAACTGTCAGAGTAGATGTAATGCGAAGCAGCCAGCAAAGAGCTGCATACATAGCCTTGATTGTCTTTGAGGCAAATGAAGTCATTCATAGCATGAAATATAGTTCACTATATACCGAATGTTTGTCATGCATGCATGCATTTACAATCTCGCATATATCATGCTAATGAAACGTATATCTTGATATGTACAATGCACGACCTGTCATTTACGTTCGTCACGCACTCTTGTAACGCCATAGAAATTTTGGTACATATCAAGTAAACAAAACGGCCGTAGGAGCACCAAGACCGCATCATGTAAATCATGTCGTTCAGGACATGCGTGTCATGATTTCCATGTTACGACCTGTCACTTATATTCGTCATACACTCATGTTACGCCATATCACTTTTGGTATACATCCATTAGATGAAACGCCCGAGAGCGCACCATAAGCGTGGCATGTAAATCATGCCGTACATGACATGCATGTCATCATTTTCATGTTACCACCTGCCATTTATGTTCGTGATGCAGTCACGTCGCGCAACACTAGTATTGATGTATATCAAGCAGTGAAACTTCTATGAGCGCACCATGAGCACGGCATGTCAATTGTCTCCTACATGACATGCATGTCATGATTTTCTAGTTACCACCAGTCATTTATGTCCGTCATAAAGTCGCGCCACGCAATGCTAGTTCTGGTGTATATCAAGCTAGCGAAACCGCGGGGAGCGCGCCATGAGCGTGGCACGTAAGTCATTCGATACATGAGAAGCATGTCATAGTTTTCAAGTTCCCACCTGTCATTCATGTTTGTCATACAGAAATGGCTGGTCATAGCAATTTTGATGGTCTCGGGGCAGCTCGCGGCCCGAGACCATGTTATCTAAATCATGCTGCACCTGACATTCGTGTCGTGATTTTCGACATGACATTCGTGTCACAGGTCCACACACGAGAACTGGAAGTAGAAGTATTTTGTTTTACACTTTAATTTCTCGGGCATGCTGTATGGCCCGTAGCGAGGAGACGGGGTCTCCGCTCCTCCTCGGGGGCGGCCTGGGCCCAGGCCACGAATTTGCCGGAGTTCTTAATATAGTTCTTACCCCCACCGCCAAACAATAATTTCTTTATAGCGACGATCGTGTTACGTGACGTACGGACGCAATTTTCTCGTTGTGTCGCCACATGAAAGCTTACGTATTTCAAACGTTAAAGGGACACTAAAAAGAAACAATGAATTGGTTTATATCGATAAATTGTGCTCTGAGAACTCTAATGTCGTTAATTTCGCCATCATAGGTTTATCAATAGAGGAGAAAATCAAGTTCAATGTTTCATTTTTAAATCTTGCGCCGGAATCTCCCCGAGTGACGTCAAAAATTTCAAAGTGTATTTACCGTATTCGGCGCCTTTGGCTCAACAAAATTAACCCTAACTTGGTATGTTAAGTCTATGGCCCCCTCAGAGGACAACGTACTTCATTTTTACCGATTAGGAACTACGTAGTCCCTAGTAGGCGCCGTCAAAACATCTGACGTCACGGCGAATGGTGCGGAAACTTCTATGTGGCGTCGCCACCCACATTTTGTTTTTGCTCGTATTCTTGCTTAGTAAGCGTCTTCTCGCAGCTAGTGTGGTGTTTTTGGCATTGTGAAAGAGTACATTACTAATATAAAAAATCATTTTGCTCTTTAGTGTTCCTTTAAAGCTTTAGAGCATTACACTCGACACGGGAGAGCGGTATACAGCGGCGCACTGGCGTGATTCAATCGATAATACCCACAGCCATTTCTGCGATGAACATGTTATGTGGGGCGATGACTGTTATGGAAGCAAATATGCATAAATTTCAACGTAGTGCTCCTCCACTTCAGCCTCCGAAATGGGGCAAGGTTGCTTTAAACTATACATTGATTCAATCGTATAACGTGCAAGTACCTGCATTTTTCAAAAACATTGACACGACCCTCCTAACAGAGCAACGTACTATAATACAGAAATTGTGCAAACAAATGTGTAATGTCTGATTTCAGCCGCAAAGGTTGCCATTATCTAATACATGAGCTCTTCTTTCTTTTAGATTGCAGAACATGTCCTTAGACATGGTTAGGCGAAGTCGATGTGGTCCCGAGCCAGAAAACTATTCAACAGAACCTTTTAAGGCGAAAGCCTTTAATGTCTCATACTCGCGGTGTCCGACCGCGTCCGTCCGTCCATGCCCTGGAATTGTGTCAGCTGTGGCCTCTCCTTCTCACAATCTCTTAGCAATTACGTGATGGCACAGCGGCGCATATCAACAGTTGCGCGTTGTTCCTTCCAACCCACGGCGTGCAACTGTTGCGCAACGCAGCGGCTGCGTCTAGCGGATGCGTCCAGCGGCGGCGTCCATCGGTGGAATCGAATGGCCACAGGCTTTCGCTGAACACTGGAATTTACAAAGTGTCCTTCAATTATTTTACTGACTTGTGTAGCTGGTGATGGTGACGTTTCAAAAACCATCCTCGCCCATAGCTGGCACCCGCCACGGTGGTCTAGTAGTTAAGGTGCTCGAACGCTGACCCGAAGGCAGCGGGATCGAATTCCCGCCGCGGCGGCCGCATTTTCGATGGAGGGCAAAATGCTTGAGGCCCGTGTGCTTAGATTTAGGTAAAGCTGATGAATCGCATTCGGGTCGGAATTCTGTGCCATCTGTGGAGCTAACGCTAAGGTTGGGGACGGTGTAGAGGAGGAAGGTGAGATCAGAGGAGGCCCGTTAAACCAGCTTACCTCCTAGCCAAACAGCTTACCTCCTAGCCAAACTAGCCAAACAAGAGCCCGGCTGGACCGGGCGCTGCTCGGCTCCTCGATTCTTGTTTGGCTAGTTGCAGTCTTTCAGCGGGAGGGAACGTTGGTTCGTCACCAGTGGTCCAGTGGCTTCCGAAGTGGTCGCTCGCTTTAGAGGCAGCGTTTGAGACCAAGTGCTGGAGTGGGTACGACAACAAACCTTGCCCGGCGACCTCCGTCTGGACCTGGACCGGGATCTGGATGTCCTACCAGGAGTGGGACCTGCTGCCTGCAGATCGTTGCTGCTCTTCCTGCTGAAGTGCCTTTCGAAGCCGTTCCTTGTTCAAGGGAGGCCAGACGAGGGCGGGACAGCCTGTGTCTCTTGTGGGGTGATCACCTCCGCATGAACGTCACTTCGGCGTGCACGAGGGCCCTGGTAATGGGCTATCAATGCCGCATGTCTTGCATGTCACGCAGTTCGGTGTAGGGCAGTTGTCAGAACGATGTCCCAACCGGAGGCAAACTGTACAAACTTGCTTGCGGAGACGATGCACGTAGCACAGGTACCCGCGCTGTAATAGCGTATGTCATGGGGAACATGCAGTCCTTCGAAGGTAATGAGGGCCATGCTCATTTTCCCATCATTCGTGCCTGTAGAACGGTGTGGCCGGGCGTAATGAGATGATCCATAAGTTCGGAGCGGCTCGTTCCCGGGTCGACGTCATAGATGTGTTTACATGCGTTGTCTGTAGCGGCAATGTAAATGGAAACAGGATCGCTATGCTCGCCTAGACGCAGGTGTGGGACACGGCAGAGGTTCAGGGCGATGCACTCATGTGGCGTGCTTACAACAGCGATGTTTTGTTCAGGGCGCCAGCGGAAAACTACCCGGTCGACTTCGGCAGGAGGTAGGCTGGCGGCTACTCCGATAGCCCGCGACAGTATGGGGCGAGTCCACTAGTCAAAGCGTAGCCCACCCACCCCAAGTTGGTGTAGGATGGCTTTGTAGTCGTGGAGAGGCAAGGGTGGTGGCCGCGATGTCATTGGCTTACTCTGAGTGGCCTTGCCTTACAGGTTCGCTCATCTTATAGTACCTTGCTTAGGCTGAGAGACCAATAGGTCAGCTTGCGTGCGTGTTTTCTTCTGCACCAGCACCCAAGCAGAGCCGTCTTCGTTGGAGGGGGACGTTTTGTCGTCATTGGTAGGCGATCCAGACGACTTGATGCTTGAAGGGTAACCAACTATAGGGATGATGAGTTTGCGGGACCTCCGAATTCCAGGTGGAAAACGCGAGCCCATGCGGAGCACGTCTAATAGCATCGGTGTTCACGTGGAGAACCATCACGAGCGAGCGAAATTAATTTTATTTTGCGAACACGCGCCGCTGATATGGAGTGAACGGGTGAGGTGAAGCCAACGTTCAGGCCGATCGCTTGTGCGTGACATCGCGGACGCGTGCGGAGGCCTTGAGTTAATGTAGGTGGTCTTGGTGGAAGAGCCCAACTGCGGTGCCTTAATTCGCGCTTTCTCCGCTTACGCATCGGGGCACACTTAAGGGCAACGAAAGGACAAACACGCGATCATGTAAACACGCGATCATGATCATGTAGGAAGTGAATTTTGTCGCAGTTGGCATTTTCCTGAAATGTGCGCGTTCTAATATCTACCTTACGCGCCGTCCAGCAGGTCGCTTTTAATCCACCAGCACCAAATATTTGAACGAGGCACCGATAGCAAGTTTAGTGCTTCCCAATTATTTAGACACTCGCTTTGGGAGCGGGGGGGGGGGACCGGGGTTGAATCCCCACAAGAAAAATTCCGGGAAATTTAGTCTTCGATACAATTGATTTCCTAACCCGCGTTTCCATGATCGCGTTATGGTCCTTTCCGTGATCCGTTGTAGAGGTTGAAGAAGGCTGGAAAGCCCAAGAAAGACGCTATGTCGATTCAGCCCGAAAAAAAGAAAGAGACACAGTAGGTCAGGCACGCACACGCCAAGCCTCACTTGACCCCATTTCCCTTATACGGGAAGGGCTCCTGAATTTCGGGACCACCAGCTTCACAGGTCAGTCAATACAAGCTTTGCTTGAAAAGTAGATGGCTTTTGGCTTCGAGTCGTCTTAGGCGATTGCATAAGGAACCACACAACTATTCTCCCATTCGTTTCCGCGCTTAGAATAAAACGTAAAACAATTTAGAGTACCATGTACTCTACTATATGACAACTGCATACAGATGTCCCTACAGTAAGCGCTCACAGCCTTAAGGTAGTTCAATCGTTCCTGCAAATGGAGCCGAATGAGACATGGCGCTGCTAACATACCTAGCCTAGGAAAACCTTCGTACTTGCTCAGGGTAACCCGCTGATGAAATACCGATATTTAAATAGCAATAAAAGCAAACATAACGCAATAGTATCGAGCTACTTCTTAGCCTTTCTTATTATCAGGCTGTTAATATCACCGGGTGCAATGTGCAAAAGAGCTCTGTAGCTTCCACACTTGTTAGGTGTCTGCGTCACGACAACGTAAAAGTAATAAAATATCCTGTCTTGATTATTCGTGGTCGGTGTTTTGTGCGCATATAAAATACAATTAGTGTTTTACATACACGGCCGCGATATTCACAAAAACATGCTGATCCCTCCGTCATAGAAATCGGTATAACACGAAAGTGAAACGTGTCTTCACAGAAGTAGTGCTTATTGTGTAGTGATATATGATAGCTTGTACCATGTCTATTCGTGTTTGGCAGCTATAGCACGCACCGTTTGACGTGGATGCACCCATGTTGACAGCATGTCTCTATCGCGACGACAAACGCCCATGATCATGATTAAACCATTGTGGTAGCTGACGGTGTGAACATATATTTGGACACAGCGAATCGTGAATACCGCGTAAGGATGATATGAACAAGCTCATAATCAACACTGGTACCCGGTATGCACTTCAAAGCGTCGTCAATTAAAGAGAGAAACGGCACGGTGTGCGCTTTCTAGTAATGGGCAGCCGACGCCTGTGCTCATGCATACATAACACACACTGCGCTTCAGCAACACGGGAGGTAGAGGTTCGTAGCCTGAGCCGCAAACCCGTGCGTCCCGCTGGCCTCTGTCTCGCAGGCGCTGCTCTCGCTCCACCAAGGCACGACATTCGCCCGTCGAAATCGCGTCCTTTTTGCAACGCATATTGCAGCAGTTTTGTTAGTCGGTGCTCTCGCAATCGAAGCAGTTGGCGGCGGAGAAATCCCGTTGGTGCACGAGGAAGCTGCACTACTCCGATGAGCCGACGCACGCTAACACGAAGCCAAAGGCAAAGAACGTAACTGCGTCAAGGGTGCCTCGACGACGCCAGCGCGGCCAGTCTACCTCTCTGGTATCGAGACGCTTTAACCATGACCTCCGATATCGCGTGCAATCTCGGAGTAAGCGCTAGTAAGTGTCGATCGTGAAGCATTACTTCTTTTCACATCTCACAGACGGCGGCACCGCCCCGCTCCGCCCCGCTCCGCCCGCCGCGAAAGAGAATGTGTGAAAGATATAAGGCGCGTTGGCGCTGTGTCTAGCATCTCCCGTGTTAGCTTAGTCTTTTAGGGGCGAAGCTCCTTAAGGCGGCACCCGTTCGTCCCTCGTAGTCGTAGCAATACCCGGAAACACTGCCGCTCCGGCGTCCCAAAGAATTACGTCATGATGACGTCACCGACACCATCTTGAATAATTTGCTAGTTCGGCGGCCTTTTAAAAGGGGCCGTAACTGAAGGTGAAATTGGCGCTAGTGTTCATGGAGATTCAAAATTAAAGCAGCCAATGGCAGCCTGCCGCCGTGCCGGCAAAGCCGTGCACCCCGCGCCGGCCGCGGAGGCCGCGCGCGCGCCGCGACGCTAGCAACGCTAGTTTCGAATTCCTCGAAAGTTCCGTTGTAGCACGAAGCGAGGGCTGAGAGCGGGCACCAGGCTGGCCGTGCAGGGAGGCTATGCTTGGCGGACACCTGCAAGTCTCCCGTTGTGGAGGCGGGTCATTGTTCGCTCATGAGACTTATCGGAGTGGTCGTTATGTCAGCCGTGCTCCGTCGCCGCCATACAGGAGCCCGTCCTAGTCGCCGGCCTTGATATGAAGTTTCGTGATGTTCCGTTACATGAAGCGAGCTTTGGCCGGCGTGTGGAGTTTTCGTGGTGTTAGCGTGCTGTGCGCTCTTGCCGCCGTGGTGGTTAACGGCACGCCCCATTCGTACATCATGAAATGGTGCACGGATACTTCAAGACCGGCCGAGTTCCGCCAGATTCACCGCACAAAAAATTTGCACCAACTCCCACTAAAGGGAACCATGTGTGGATGCGAAGCAGCGGGGAGATGGTTTGCGTGAGCGGGAGATGTTGTATTTTTTTCTAGGATCTGGATCGCCAGGTGCTTAAGCTGGGGCGAAGTGCCACGCCGTAAGCTGCATCCATCCATTCAAAGCGTCGTGGAACGCGAAGAGGAACGCTACGCGCGTCGTGTCTTCCCTCTAGCCTGGCCGTTATTTCTCACAGGGCGAGCGCAGAACGCGGTCGACAGGCGCGCGAGAAGGGGGGAGCGTAGGGGAGGAGAGAGGGGGGAGGAGACGCGCATGCGCTGGCGCTCATTGCGGCGTTGCGCAGGACAGAATGAGGTGCGCGAGAGGGGAGGAGCGTAGGATGGCGCTCATTGCGGCGTTGCACAGGAGATAAGGAGGCGCGTGAGGGGGGGGAGAGGAGAGTAGGAGAGGATGCGCATGCGCAGTAAGGGTGGTCACGCCGCACACCACCACATTGAACTCCGCCATAAGCTCCTTCGCATCTAAAATGTCCAGAACTGTACCTGGCAGTTATTATTTCGCCCTATCCTTGTGCGGTTATTGTTTAGTTCTTCGGAAAGAGAGTTCGCCTTGAGGCACAGAAGGTCTTGCGTGCGTTTATTAAAAAACCACAAACTACGATAGCAAGAATGTTTGCTTTACTGGCAGTCATAGATGCCCCTTACAGCTCGGAGGCAATTCGCAGCCAGGCTTCATTTATGCTCCTGACAGCCCAAGTGGCAAATGAAGCGGCAGATTATAACCGTTCCATAGAAGGTCGTTCACGAAGGCTCGATGCTTGTTACGGGACACGACCTCTTCTTGTTTTCACTTTTTGCTCCGTCCCGACTTATTTCAACTGTTTCTCTTTACCAAACGAAAACGTTCAAGTGCAGAAAATCATAATGAACCACCGCTGCCGCTCAAACTGTCCACGCGTCAAGGCTTCGCGACAGCTCGCGACGGCACAAAAGGCGAGCAATTAATTTAGCTGGGTCCGCGCGCGGCCTTTGAGATTGCTTTTGGGTGTTTTAACGCTGTAGTGGCTGCAAGAACAACGCTTCAGAGACGTGACACAAAGAAACGAAAAGAAAGAACAAAATCTTGGCGAATAATTAAAGTTCATTAATTGTAAAGGTTTAACGGTGTCCGGACATTGTTGTAACTGTTGCTACTGCTGTTGCTGGGAGACACGTGCGTTAGGCGTGGCGCGCAGAAAGTTAACGCTTGTACAACCAGTTTTCAGCATGGGCGGTTACATTAACGTTCCAGCGGTGCGCGCATGCCAGAGCACTGTAATGATAATCACTATATCCTATGATCGTGTGTTGTCATAGAGATGCTGTTGGTGAGAGAAGGAGAGAGAAATGCTTTAATGAAATGCTGGAGTTGTTAGCCTGGCTAGTCACCTGGCGTGCCGGTATATGGCAATATATAAACTGATAAGCACATAACAGCACACAAATCCCCCCACACACAAGTAGATTACACGATATACAAAATTGCGTTGAGGCTCGTGGCCCGCAAGAACGTCAAGATCGCTTTCGTGGCGCATAACGCAGTATGCAATAGTAACAGCGCAATATTCCACACGTGGACACACAAGAGAAGCAACACAGACAAGCGCTGACTTTCAACTGAACTTTTATTGAACACGAGAGGAAAATATATGCGGAAAAATTAAAAAAAAACATTAAAGCATTAAAACATTAAGTAACGCACAGGTGGTGCTTTGCCATGGGCCGAGAAAATCGATCCATCGTGCAATTTCCACATGCCGCGAGACCTTAATCGGCAAGATGAAACATGGCTACACCGCATCAGACTAAACGTCGTCTATACGAACCACTTCAAGAGCAATATTGAACTGTCTGACTCGCTACGGTGCATTCACAGTAACGACCCAGAAGACTTGCAACGTGTTCTGTGTTACTGCAGATGATACGAATCGGAGAGGCAGTCTCTCAAAGCGGCACGACACCTTTAACGGGACTCGTGCTTAGAACTGCGGCAGAGGCTGTGGGAAGCAAGGTTTATGGAACGATTAGATTCGCCGACCTCTAAGCAACACTGGGAGCTAGACGCAGGGAGGCAGAAATGCGAGAATGCTAATGCAGCAAACGTGACGTAGCGCCAAGAGATACAATCCTGCAGAGTTTCAGCGGCTGCTTTACTGAGAAAGAAATACATTGCTATAGGTGAGTGAGAGATTTCAGTACAGACACAGCAGCTCTATTCTGTATGACATGGTTGAGAGTATTGGAGCAACGTACTACCATCGTATAGGTATTCTTGCCATATAGAGTCTACTGATGCATAACACTGTAGTTACGCTGGATAACAACGATATAGCGTTAATCAGTACATGTGGCATAAATTCCGGAGCAGCTGTCAGCGTCTATGGTTGTAGGCGAAAAATCATCATTGTCGGTGACCGTCAAATCGCCATGGATGCAAATAATAAGAAGCCTGCGCGGAAAGCGCAGCACAGTCAGCGAAAGCTGGAAGAGCGGCATTTCTAGAGACAGTTATAAATTCTCTTATGGCTACTAATACAAGTACATTAGCAACGTACCCACTACGCCACAAATCATAATTTTTGGGAAGTTGGGAAGCACCCACCACGACATTATTCGTTATTCTGCGGAGAAGCGAGGTACCATCTGTGAGGCATTATGTGCACTTTGTTGATGCGACGGCTGATGACAATGAAGAATTATGGCTGAGATCTTTGTAATGGGTTGGAATCTTTACACGACCCACTAGTTACGTAATTCATATTGTGTGACACCCGGGCGTTATTTAACTGTCCCACCAACGCTTTATAGCATATGTTAACCGGAGAAACGGAGAGCGAGCGAGAGCGAGAGAGGGAATTAACTTTATTGAGAGCCTGAGGAAATGGATTATGAGAGCCTTATGGGCTTCCTTGGCAACCAATAGAAGTGCATTTGCGAGGAACCCATTACGCTATAGATCATCATAATTTTTGTGAAGTAGGGAATCAGCCACTATGCATTTTTTCGTCATTCTGCGGAGAACCGTGGTACTCGTTAAACACCTCTAACGCATTATGTGCACTTTGTTGATCCTGTGGCTGATGATGATGAGGAATTATCGCAGAGGCCTTTGTAATGGGTTGGAAGCATTCAACAACCCACTCGTTGCGCAATTCGCATTGTGTGACGCCCAGTTACCGAATTCGCGTTTGTGTGACGCCTGGTTGTTATTTTACTCTTCTACCACACTACATTACATATATCAATGGGGTTCCTTTTGCAACGCAGTTTCAAGCACCGGCATGGCCCTGGAAGGCAGCTATGCTATTTTCGCGAAAGCATTTGTCAATATGTTGATGTACTCAAACAACAAGACTTTGTTCCTGCCAGGGTAAGCCAGGGTTGAGCCCCCGGCTTACCTAAAGGAATTTTAGGAATGTAACTAATCATAGGTGTGCACTGCTTTGACATTGATGCAGTTGTGTCTATTGTTGTATTGTCTCCTGTTATTCCTGTGCCGTGTTATGAAACCGGTAATAAAAACAAAAACGGCATGACCCTGAGGTAGAACACTGGTCTCCCACGCAGAGGGCCCAGGTTCGAACCTCGTTCCATCCTGGAAATTTTTTCTTATTTCCTTTCTTTTTTTTATTATTTCGTGCGATAGTGGTTACGGACACCGGCGGCGGCGGACAACTACGGCGCCAAAAACGGCCGTTGAAATGACCTCATAACAGCTTTCGCTGTAAAAATCCGTAAACAGGGGGTGGGTGCTCCAGCCGACGTTTCGACAAGTGGACTTGTCTTCTTCAAGGCTGGAACTCAAGTTCCAGCCTTAATTGGGCTGCAGTATGTAAAAATAAATGAATAAATAAATAAATTAATAAATAAATAAATTTAGGAAGCATAGTCTACAATGCGTTATATACAACGCAAAACACGACATTTTGTCACATAATTATCAAGGGCATCATCACACCCACCATAATTTGCAGTATACACAAAAAAAAATCACAGCATATCCACGGAATGAATGATGATGAGTGGGCGAAGCTGCGGAGGTTCATCGGTAAACCGTGAATCTTCCGTGAATTCTGCCCAACCGACGTGAGATCGGGCGCGTTTATACTAAAGGTTCGATGAGTTATGACAACTTGCAGCTCACTTTAATTTTACATGTACGCTGTGAATTTTCATTATTTAGAAAACCATTGCTTTAGAAAAATCTGGCGTCTTTCGTTAAGCAGCTGGCGTCTTTTCGTTTTGCTTTAGAAACATCTGGCGTTCTTTCGTTTTGCTTTTACAAAACATCTGGCGTCTTTCGTTGGTTTATTTCATCAATCAACGGCGTTTTGAACAAAATTTTTATTGTTTAATCACGCACAGGAGAAATCTCACCAGGCACTACCTTGGAGGTAAACAATGGCTGCTAATGGGAATGAGAGACAGAAGAAGTCGGCTTTTAGCTAACACTTACACTTCTACTTCTACTAACGTTTCCTATTGGAACATGCCAATGGCTGCTAATGGGGAATGAGAGACAGAAGAATTCGGCTTTTAGTTAACGCGCACGCTGCGAATTTTTTATTGCTCAAAAACGCACAGGAAAAGTCTCCCACCGGCACCACCTTGGAGGTCAAAGCGTAAGACTTGTTACGGACTACGACTACTACTACTGCTACTACTACTACGACGACGACTACGAGGGACGAACGGGTGCCGCCTTAAGGAGCTTGGCCAATCCCCCAGTGTGGGTATGAGCCACAGCTTCCAGGCTCTACTCTACTCTACTCTACTTAAGGAGCTTCGCCCCTAAAACATCTTTGAACCGTGCACAACGTGCACAAGTCTGAGTTAACGTGCTCAAGTTAACTACACACAAGAGAAATTTCCCAGCGGCACTACATTGCAGGTCCAGACGGAGTGGCTGGTGAACGCTTGTGCAGCGCGAGCAGTCGGTTTTCAACACGCAAGTGTTTTATGCCGGGTCCACCACGGCTCCACTGACGCGTTTCCTTCACGGATATGACGTTGTAAAATATAAAGACTAACATATGGGAAAGAAAAAAAAAAACTAGAAGAAAAGGTTCCGTCACCGGGAGTCGAACTTACGACCCCTCGATCCCCAGCGTGCGCGAAACGACTCCGCCACAGACGGCACGTTGTTTGTCATACTAACGGTGTGCTATTTATATACACCATTTGCTGGTGGCGCTACTCGGAGATCGGGGTACATCAGCGTGTTTTCGTTATAATTAGCGAGATGGCGCGAAGGGCTCGAAGGGCGCACTTTAAAGGTCATCGCCCCACGCGTTGAGATGTGTGTGCGTCTCTACAGGGCGTGGTCGCTCGCGCGCGCGCGCTCATCTTGTACGTCTTGCGCTCTCACCGCAACTTTGCGTTCAAGTTACAGCGAGCATGAAGGTCACTTCGCTCACTGCAGCGGCCGCTTTTGCAAAAGAAGCTCGCTGCATAAACAAATGAGTTAAAACTGTGACAGTTCGCGCTCATCCGGTGTATACTTGTGCGTTCGTTTCGTGCGTCCTCTTTTGTATTTGAGTAGCGCACTTTAACTGTCGAGCTTTGACAGTTGTTACTTCGCGCTCATCCTTTGTATGTTCTTTCCGTGCGTCCTTTTTGCTTGAGCAGCGCGTTGCAAGTTTCGAGCTGCTTGCCGTTCTTCGAGTGACATTGCGACTTGGTGCTATGTGATTCATTCCTTCACCCTCGGGGCGAAACAATGCACAACAAACGCTCAACTACGTCTGTGAAGACACGTTTTACTTTCGTGTTATACCGATTCCTTTGACAGAAGGATCAACCATGTTTTGTTTTCAAGAAAATCGCTAGCAGACGCTGCCTGCGTCGGCGTTGTCGCTGGCGAGGTCGCGTTCTCGTTCCTCGCGAGCTGGTAGTTCAGCGTTCATCGCAGGAAGAGCGTTTCCATATCCAACCTGTGCCGTTCGCTCTCTCCCGCCACAGGGCGAGCGCTGAGGCGGCGGCGCCCTCTCTTGCGTTCAAGCAAATGGGCAGGACACGACGATTCAAGCAAGCAAATGGGTCACGACGATGAACGCGGCGACAGCCGGCGAAGATGCACCGCCGATAAGCCGAGACGATAAGGTGCTTCACCCCTAAAAAAGAAAGAACGGAAAGCGGTAGGTCCTGCACGCCCACGCCAAGCTTCGCATGTTTCATTTCTCCTCGACAGGGGAAGAGCTCCAGAATTCTTTTAGGGGCGAAGCTCCTTAAGGCGGCACCCGTTCGTCCCTCGTAGTCGTATTAGTCGTAGTGCGTAACCAGTCGTAACGCTAGTACCAGATCTTGACCTCCAAGGTGGTGCCGGTGGGAGATTTTTCTTGTGCGTTGTTGAACAATAAAAAATTCGCAGCGTGCGCGTTAACTAAAAGCCGAATTCTTCTGTCTCTCATTCCCCATTAGCAGCCATTGGCATGTTCCACTAGGAAACGTTAGTAGAAGTAGAAGTGTAAGTGTTAGCTAAAAGCCGACTTCTTCTGTCTCTCATTCGCATTAGCAGCCATTGTTTACCTCCTAGGTAGTGCCTGGTGAGATTTCTTCTGTGCGCGATTAAACAATAAAAATTTTGTTCAAAACGCCGTTGATTGATGAAATAAACTAACGAAAGACGCCAGATGTTTTCTAAAAGCAAAACGAAAGAACGCCACATGTGTCTAAAGCAAAACGAAAAGACGCCAGCTGCTTAAAGAAAGACGCCAGATGTTTTCTAAAGCCATGGTTTTCTAAACAATGAAAATTCACAGCGTACATGTAAAATTAAAGTGAGCTGAAAGTCGTCATAACTCATCGAACCTTTAGTATAAACGCGCCCGATCTCACGTCGGGGATGATGTACTGGGCAGAATTCACGGAAGATTCACGGTTTACCGATGAACTTTCGCAGCTTCGCCCACTCATCATCATTCACTCCGTGGATATGCTGTGATTTTTTTTCTATTGCGGTTTAGAAGCGATACACTAAAATGTCTATGTCTCAAGGCCGTGGGACTCCCAAAAATTGGGTGCAGAAATAGAAAACTTAGCAAGCGCGCGAGCAGTGCCTCTACTTCGTCCACGTCGTCCACGTGTCATCAAAAAGTATAAAAAGCACGTAAAAAAGCATGCGGCTACTGCTAAACGACATAGACACTTCGGGAGCCCACAGTGCTCGACAAGTACTGGACGCTCTGTGCGAGTTGGTCGGGAAAGAATAAAAAATTAAAAGGATGCTATTTTCTGCCTCCCGTCGTGGGGGCACGGCTCAGCATATTTAGGGATGGGGAGGGGGAAGTACAAATGATAGGAAGAAGGAGAGAATATACGAAGAAGGAGGAAGTCGATGAAAAGAGAGTATCTTGTCAGAGCAGGCGGGAGCACGAAGGTAAGCGGTTCGTGTATAGGGCGGCGAGGTCGGCATTAGCCGCAAACTCAAGGAAGGCTCGAAGGTCTGGTTTATTGGTCTGTGCGGGATAGAGGTATGGCTCCACAGTTGAAGCAGGGAGAGCAAAGAGGTAATAGCGGCTCACCATCTTGCATCATTCGGCGTCCAGAGCAGGGCAGGATTGTATTATATGCTCCAGCGTTTATTCGTTACCTCATCTGCGGCACGCGGGCAATGAGCAGCGACCCGTGGAGTACATGCGTGCCGCAGGCCAGGCGCTTCCGGTCCGCAGGCGAAGCAGCAGCCGCCACTCGCGTCTCTCAAGGGCGGTCTCCAGTACGGGTGGCGGTGGTTTGCCTCTTGCCGCCCACTTGATGGGGTGTACAGTTCGTAGCAGTTGCCGCAGTCGTTGCCAGGACTAGTCCGACAGGGTACCGCCTTGGTAAGTGGGGCGTCGCCGTGGTGTGCTGCCTTTGTGGCAGTGTCCGCCTCCTCATTCCCAGCTGACACTAGTGCTTGAAAGCATCGTATAAGGTTATGACCCACTCATTGGTAACCTTCCACACTGAAGTCAAGAAGTGTCTCGTTTTCAATAGAATGCCCTCCAGAATTTCTGAACCCAGGCCCTTTGTCTTCGAGAATCAGTTCCAGATTCTGGTGATATGTGAACCTTACTCTTAAAATTTTCTAAGCGTATCATGTCAGAGTCATTCTTGTCACCCATCTGTAATGAGCAGATAAAGCTTGTTGAATGCATTAGATGTGAATTTACATACGTGGAGCACTATCATGCCGCCAGAAAATGACAACCAGTACGATTGAATAATGGTGAAAACGAAGGAGGGAACCTTGATACTTTTGGCTCACACTTACTTGAAGGATACGTACAACGGAAGCCAATAACATTTCATGCGTATTATAGGTTCACCTACCGAAGCGTCGGTCAGCGTGCCAGAGGCAGCTTATCTCTGTTATCTTTTAGTGCCAAGCGTTTTAGTGTTTTTGATCAGTAAAAAGCACGCTGTCAACCGCATAACAGACATGAACGCGCCTGTTGCTTTCGCGAAGCTTTACACTGGTAATTTTAAAATCGTAAACCGCTATCATCGCAAAACGCCAAAAACGCCTCCCGCCGTGGACGCCGAAGGGCCCGGTGTTACAGTGCACGATCTTTACCAAGATTTTATTACCAATAGCGGGCAATCGAAATACCGATCATGTAAGCGACGCAGTATATGAAATGGCTTATTTTTTACGCACTGTTTTAATCGCAGTTTTCCTTTCAAGCAGCTGATATTGCTGAAGATGAGAGACCCACTTGCGCTAGTGGTTTCACTTGCACACAACTACATTGCCGACAATTGTATGCGGGCAAAAAATATTTCTCAACGCACCGCTGTCTTCATTTCTTTTCGATGAATACAAATCACCTAACGAACATGCGCTCATGCTCGCTTACAAGCTTCGATGCGCACGTGCTGCAACCGATCGAAGCCATCGTTGTTTACAGCGACAAGAAAACGTGAAATCTACACCAGAAAATTGGAAACAACGAAAAATGAAAATGCTTTACGGGGTAAGCTTTTTACTTGCAATTCAAAACATCTTGAACACAACACCTATTTCGTTCTTTTAAATGCGGAGCATTTCTTAGTCGCACCTGCGGCGTCGGCGGCGCCGTCCACAACCCCACTGCGCATGCTCGGCTCGTCTCGTGCCGGCAGCAAGTATCTCGTCTTCCTCCCTCCCTTCTCTCCCTCCCTCTCATCCTCCCTCCTCTCCCTCGAACGCGGGCGGTGTGTATATAAGCGGTGGAGCGCGTTCGGAATTCAGTCAAGGGCGTCTTTACATGGCTTTCGCTTGACTAGACGCTTTGCTTGACTCGAGTAGATGCGATGGAAGCAACAGTACCTTCAATCAGCGTCCCACCACTCGTTGAAGGCAACGTTACCCCACCCTCACCGTCGTCGGCGTCAACAACAAATGCAACGCAGAAGACAAGGCTGCGAAGAGACGAGCATGCGACGCTGAACGCAAGCGTTTGAAGCGAGCTGCGGACCCGGAACTTCGAGCACGCTGGAGCCGTTCAAGTCGTACTTGGCACACCATCGGGTAACAATTAAGCATGCACAAACCATACCCAATTACGCAACATTCACGCGATACACCCACCACTCTGCGACGCATTTCCTCGAGTTCCCCCGTGAGAAGATGCGGGCGATTTTTTTTATGGTTTCTTTTACGCTACTTAGTCTACAAAAGTTAGCGTTCGCAGATTGCATGCAGAAGCGTAGCAAAGAAGTGTGCGCTTTGGTTCCGTATCCATGGCTGCGCTGCCAAGAAAGTTGTCGCCAAGTACGGGATGAATTTTTCGTCAACGTTTTTAAAGTTTCTGTCGTGCCTAATTGTAGCGTAGAGAAGGAAGCCCTCCGAAATAAGTTCATTCAAAAATGACCATCCACATATAAAATCGGCAGATCCCACGTACCATGGGAATCGATGTTATGCGAAGCATGCGCGGCAAGGGGACTGTGTCGCAATTTTTCCCATTGAGCGAACCGTTACAGAATGACACTAGAGAAATGTGCAGATGGTATACGCACACACATATTATGAAGAGTCGCACCTGTTTTATATAACCAGTTGTTTACATTTGCTTAATGAGGCTAACAGCAACATTGTTGTTACCAACATCAAATGCAATAAGCTGATATGTAGTGCTTATATTCTTAAATACTGGATAGCTCCAATTCGAATAGGACAGTGAAAGAACACAGATGCACTGGACAGGCGCTACTCGCAACTAAGCTTTATGTAGAAAGGTTTCCCTAGATATATACACAGCCGAGTGGCACGCCCAGGCGCACTGCACGTACGTTACAGTCACAGTTGAAGTTGTTAGAGTTGCGTTACAGTTGTTATGCTTATACTTATCCGTTATGACGGAGATCCCACGCACATTTCACGAATCCATGTGCATATGTGGAAGCGGTTCTTGGCAGTTCTTGAATAAGGTCATCATCACCGCGATCGGTTAGCACCAGCAGCTGGACAGGACTTCTGGACCCGTTCGTGATCGCGGCTACGAACGGTCTAAGTGTAGTCATGAGCAGGGTATAGTAGAGAGGGTGGAAACCGCGGATGCCTCTTCCGAAGAAATGATCTACGATGCCTTCTGTACTGGACGTGGCACCGAGGTCTTGTGATGCTCTGTCCACATCCAAGCCGTCTAAGAACCAGGTGTTGTTGGGTTTTGATAAAGCAATGCTGAAGTCATCGGCAATCATGAGGGACATTGTCCCCGCGGCAGAGATATTGTACGAAGCGTCGACCCCGGTTTTTGCGTAATCCACGTGGTCGACGTTGTGGACCATGTGGACGAGTGGATGGTAGCGTAGCATCTTTCAGGGGTTCTCTGTCTTCGCCTCCCTAACTTTCCTTGCGTCGGCCGCTGTGGTGTAGTGCTTACGTTGCTCGGCGGCTGACCCAAAAGTCGCAGGTTCAACCCCAGCCGCGGCGGTTGCATTTCGATGGAGGCAAAGTGCTAGAGGCATGTGTACTGTGCAATGTCAGTGAAGGTTAAGAAGTACCAGATGGTTAAAATTTTCGGAGCCCTTCACTATGGCATCTGTCATAATCATATCGTGGTTTTCGGACGTAAAACCCTAGCAATTACTATTATTATCACTTCCCTTCCATGTCAACGTGTATGTTCGCTGTTACTGCGTTGATTGCGACTGTTATAATTTGTGGGTGGTGGTGGTGAAAAACTTTATTATAAAAGAGAGTGTATGAGCCCCTGAAAGGGCCCTACAGACTAGGTGACATCCTCAGTCCGGGACGTCATTGGACGACACCGCTGCTCTAACTCGCGCAATGAGGGCTTGTTGGGCCCCCAGGTCAGAGCAGCTAAGCAGCGTCGCCTCCCAGTCCTCTCGCGTAGGGTTGGAGAGGGGTGGCACACACCCGCAAAACATGAACTCTGGTATGCGGGTATGTGCCACACGTGACTGAGGAAACGGGTTTCCTGACGTACGCGACAGGAATTTTGCGTTATTCATGGTATCACCAGTGACTCGTGTTCGTCATACACTCATCCTATTCTATGCAAATTTTGGAATATTACAACCTATAGAGACGACCGGGAGAGCGCCCCGACGTAGGCGGCTAGATAGATAGATAGATAGATAGATAGATAGATAGATAGATAGATAGATAGATAGATAGATAGATAGATAGATAGATAGATAGATAGATAGATAGATAGATAGATAGATAGATAGATAGATAGATAGATAGATACGCAAATAGAAACGCCCAAATTGCCTGAGGTTCGCTAAGAAATCTTTCGCATTTAAAACCGTGCTGGAAAGCGTGCGCGGAAGGGCCGCCGCCAGGCACTAGTGGTCTGTGCTCAACAATGGAAGAGGTGCATACAATTGTACCTGAGAAGTGCATTTAGAAAAAGATGGAGTGATTAGGACTATTATTTACCGCACTAAGCAAGGGCAGCAAGCTATCAGTAAGGCAAGTTATGTTTAGCAAAGGTTTATTTATACCGGGGCGTAACATGAAACGTAGTGTCTTTGGAGCCGCAATTACCCTGCAGGCGATTTGAAACCACCATTTAAAACCACCGCAGTTTCAACCATGTACCGAAAAAGATATCAATAAAAATATACCGCACAGTATTCGCAAAAAATAAACAAAAATGACAACTGCTCGAATAGCTCGTCAAAGACAATTACTGTTAGTAGAAATGGACAGTTTAGAAATTAGCGTGTGATCACAGAGAAGTGTTTAGTGCACTTAGCCACCAGTAATGAGGACTTCTTCAATGCGATATTGCGTTTATCCGCGAACGGGTTCATTAAGGTTCTACTCAGCGCTCGCGTTCGAAATAAACATGCAGAATTACGAGAGCATATCGCTTACCCAATAGTGCCAAACAGAAACACGCACTCGTACAGTAATTCGGTTTTATTCACGAAATCGCGAATGATGATACCTCTTTGTGTCCTGAGAGTAGGTAGTGTAGGAGGTCATGTGAGGAGCTTTTTTGTCAGGGATGGTTATTTCCGAGACGAGGTGAGTGTAATAGAAGCCCTACCCAAACTTCAACATCTATAAGTTTCCATGACACTGCCGCAGGCTGCGGCGACAACCCCATCATCATCATCATCATCATCATCATCAATAACAACGACGACGACGACAAGAACTGTCTGACAATAAGAGAAGGCAGAGGAAGAGTTTCACGCAAGAACAAAAACACCATACCTCCTGTAATCTGTCTAAATCATTCCTAAGCGTTTGCTACTAATCATCTGGCGTTCACTCGTGGTATGGCATGTGTTTGATTTATTTCGATAAACACCAGCAAAAGAAATCACGAGACTCTTTGTGTAAACATCAAAAGCTTCGGATGAAGATTTTAAAAACTCTCTGCAGGAGGCAGAAAACCTCCATGCGACGGCATAATTGAGCAACCACGTGACAACAACGAGACGAATAGTACCAAAGCTGTAACGTCAGCAAACTGACAAGCCGTCTGCTACATTATTGCATGGAGGGGAAAAAACTAGAGAAAGCGCTCATGGCGTCCACAAGCAGCGCCTCCTAGCCAACTTCCTCTAAAGACGTCAGCTGCTCGCGTTCCGGTCAAACTTTCCATGATGCTCCTGTTTCATTTAATTTTTTGCGGCGCTCTTGGGAAAAAAAACAAAAAAAGTTAACGAGCCCGAGCGTCCAGCGTCCACAAGCCAACCTCCTTGGACGCCACTCCCCCCTCGTTGTCCATGCGCTTGTCACCACGGAGGAAAAAAAAAAAAGCTTGGAGGCAGCGCACGTGAAAATTTTCAAGCCCAGCCATAAAAATGGAACAGTAGCATGCTGGGAATTGTGACTAGCGCATAGAGAACGAGGGGAGAGCGGCATCCGAGGAATTTGGCTTGTGGATGCTAGGCTCGTCATGTTTTTTCCATCGGCCCACCAAAAATGGAAATGAAGCTGGAGCATGATGGGAAATGTGACACTAACACGAGGAGCGAGCGGCTTCAGAGGAGGTTGGCTTGTCGACGCTAGGCGCGTCCCTCCTATTACATGCGAAGTATCTTAAGGCGGAGCTCAATCCGGTGGTGTGCGGCGTGACCACCCTTACTGCGCATGCGCATACCCGCTCCACACACCTCCTCTCCACTCACCCTCTCCCCTTCCCCTCCACACTTTCCCTCTCAACATTCCCACTCCCTTTCCCTCTTTCCACTTTCCCTCTCTCCTCCCCCTCTCCCCTCCCCCTCTCCGCTCCCCCTTTCCACTCTTCCTCTGAAACGCGGGCTAAACATGCCGAAATTCTCTACTGCGCAACGCCGCGATGAGCTCGATGAATGCGCGTCCCCTCCCCTTCTCTCTCCTCTCCAACGCTGCCCCCGTCTCGCCCGCCTGTCGACCGCGTTCCCCGCTCGCCCTGTGAGAATTAACGGCCAGGCTAGATGGAAGATACGACGCGCGTAGCGTCCCTCTTCGCGTTCCACGACGCGAGGTCGGTAGCATGCCCAACGAACGCCAACGGAACGCGATCGTGCAAGTGCTCCGGCTTCGCATCGCCTCATGGTCCAGATGGTGTAATTTTTCCCCCACCATGCTGATAACAATACCCAGCATGCTGCCGTTTCGGTTGTTTCGAAAACAGCTGGTAGATACAGACTCCTCTGCACTCTAATACAGGGAGGCGGTAAGCTTCCCCTGCCTTTCCATCGAAAAAGTGCAAATACAGAGCTCGTGTTTAGAATGAAAATCTGTTGAAACAACCCTGGAGTAGTCTAATCGTACGTAAGCATTGTTCTACTTGCTCATCTTCATCGCCTTCGATGAATGTGCTCCTCCGTCTTGCCGTTGCTTTCTTCGTTTTGCTTGAACAAACGACGCGGCTTATGCGTCCAGACGTGGCCTCCGCGATTACTTCCGGCAACAGCGCTTTGACGGAGCTAATGGCGAAGGCAACGGTTCAGATGGGCAAGGGCTAGAATGCTGACGCATACCCCTCTGCCTCTAGTTCTTTCCGTTTCCGCCACAGTAGGTACTCCTGGTACAGATTTTTTTAGATACATTGGTCTACATAAAACATGTGCGCTTAGCACAGTACGCAAGCGTGAAAGATAGTTGTAATTCTTGGTGTTTTGCGCCACAAAACAACGACATGATTATGAGAGACGCCGCAGAGAAAGTCTCCAGAAATTTCGACTACGTGGGGTTCTTTAATTTGCGCCTAAGTCTAAGCACCCGAGGCTCTAGCATTCCGCCTCCATTGAAATGCGGCCACCGCTGCCGCGATTCGATCGCGAGACCTTGAAGCTTGCGCGCGCCCCATTACATGCGAGCGCACAGCTGTGGCGGAGAGAGAGAAACGGGAGAGGAGAAAAGAAGCGGAGGCAGCGCTCTCGGCACCTCCTCGCGCTCACGCAAGGCGAGGGGGGGAGAGTTGGCGATTGCGCAGCGGGGAGCGACCGCGTGAGGGAAGGACGGACAAAGCGCCGAGCAAAAGCTGTTTCGCATCTAAAAAGTTGCCGTTAGTGATGGTGCGACTGGCTTGGTGTTGTAAGTGCTGAATAGATTATAAATGGCAGTGATACTTATTACCCCAGGACACCATGCTGTAGATGACGTGACTGTGAATGAAGGGAAAATGTAATGATAACGCACCTTTAGAGAAATATGATTTTTGATTTAATTAGTGCTCTTACACCGAGCGTATACCTATGTTTAATGAGAGCAATGTGATCAGAAAACTGAAAGCTACAATCAAGTTTAATGCCCAAGAAAGAAACACAGTTAGAGTCCGGGATGATATGACCATAAAATGGCGCATTTAGCAGACGACATGTTGTTTAGAACAAACAATCAACAATTAAGCGTGCGTTACATGACACTACCAAGGGGGAGCGCTGTACCGCTGTCAATAAGAGCGGCAACAAGTTGCAGGCAATCTTCGCAAGAGTTGAAGCGCTGCGCATGGAGCCAAATTAGCAAGGGCGTGGGTAATGCATGTCATCATAGAAAGTCGTCAAAATGCCTCTGGTTAGACCGAATATTTTGTCAAAAAATTTAAGGAGCAAAACTGACACAGTAATCGCAAATCATATCGGTAATGCTTTTTGTTGTCCTCACCGTCTTCTTATAAATATTAATATTGAACAAAATCACACAAATATGAAGCTAAATTGATATCTAAGAGAGGTGAAGGTTGTTTGGTGCAGAAGGAGTACTGACTCGCACGAGCACAGCTTCTCCTGAAGCTATTTGCTTGCCCTCCCAACAAAGAGCTTAGAAGACGACAGTCGGTATTCTGGAGGCCACTGCTGACTAGTACATATGCAATGCTGAGTCGACGTAGCAAAATCTATACAGCAACATATCACAACTTGGAGGACGCTTGAGCTTCGCCTTCGAGAGGTGAACGCAGTAGCGCAATCGGGCACCTTTTGTATCGCCTTCTCAATCGCTACCCTAGCACGTTTCCAGGTGGAAACCAAAACCGTGCCGCAAGAAAATGAACGTCTCTGTGAGTAAAATTGGCTCATTAAACTACCCTAGAATGCCTACTTCAAGTACTGGTGCGAAGTGCCTACTACGCCATAATTCTAGCTTTTGCGAATTAGCGAAGCACCCACTGCGTCCTTACGGCAACAGGCGCACCTACGCGGCTGCTCACTTTCTTGATGCTTTTTCTGCTGATGATGAATAAATATGTCTGAGCGGTTCGTAATGGGTGGGTCTCTCGACGGCCTACTCGTTGTGCAGTTGACATGTTGAGACTTGTTGACATGTTGACATGTCCGCCGCGGTGGTATAGCGGTTACGGTGCTCGGCTGCTGACCCGAAGGTCGCGGGTTCGATCCCGGCCACGGCGGTCGCATTTCGATGGAGGCGAAATGGTAGAGGCCCGTGTACTTAGATTTACGTGCACGTTAAGGAACACCAGATGGTCGAAATTTCCGGAGCCCTCCACTACGGCGTCTCTCATAATCATATCGTGGTTTTGGGACGTAAAACCCCAGATATTATTATTATGTTGAGACTCCTGCTACGACTCCACGCTTCAGCCACGCAACAGTGCATGCGTTAAGGAGATTCCTTGTACTACATAGCATTGGTATCGCGCTTTTTCCCCCGAAGCTTTTCCAAGCATTTACATCACTCTGAGGTAGAACACCTGCTTGTCACGCAGAAGTCCTGGGTTCGATTGTAACTCAAAATTTTAATTTTTTATCCATTTATTTGCATCTATCTGGAATTCTCGCTCGCGGACAACTTCAATTTTTCGCTCACAGACAACGATGCCGACGCCGGAACTTCTGGGAAACGACCTCTTTATTGCTATCGCGTTAATAAACGCCCTCTATGGGAGGAACGCGCAACGCTTTACCACGTTACATGGGCCTCCCAAATGTGAAAGGTAATGCCAATAAACAACATACCAACACCGGAGAAGTGAACCAGCTGAAGCTGACTTACAAAGCTCGCAAGATTGGAAAGGCCACAGGCACTCAGAAACGCTTGACAACTCGAGGAGCGTGAAAACCGCCAGCGGAAATATTTACTCCTTTAGGAGTTCTCTAAGTAATGCGTTAGCGTGCAATTTTACTAAAGTGTAGAGTCGCGGCATACCCCAGAACATTGCTTTCGGGTGACGTAGGCATAACGTCTTTTATAATCGTTGTAGGATTCGTCAACGTGTGGAACGGCCCAACGAAAATCCCATCCCACAATTATGCGAACGCGTGTTGGTCAATGAATTTTCGCGGTGTCATACTTTTAGTATATGCGAGATGCTCCACGTCGATATTGTATGCGTTTACGTATACGTTTTCCTAAAGAGGGCATTTATTCCACTATCACGAAATATTCCAGCGAACGCCTTAATTGTCTATTGAGTCAGACGTTTTCGAGATTTCGCGAGACGTGGCGATACTTCACCAGACCTTATCCGCGGCGTCGGCGTCAATACAAGTGATGCAAAAAAATCTAAGTAAAAAAAAAATTGGCAGATCCCACGTACCGTGGGAATAGATGTTATGCGAAGCATGCGCGAGATGGTGACTGTGGCATAATATTTCACGCTGAGCGAAACGTTGCGGTATGACGCTAGAGAGATGTGGAAGTGGTATAAACACACTTATATGCTGAAGAGTCGCATATGTTTTATATAACCAGTTGTTTACGGTTGCGTAACGATGCCAAAAGCAACATGGGTGTTACCATCACCAGACGCGGTAAGCTGATGTGTAGTGCTTATATTCTTCAATACTGGATAGCGCGAATCCGAACAGCACAAAGAAGAAACACAAATGCACAGGACAGGCGTTACTCGCAACTTAGCTTCATTAAGCAAAGTTCCCCTGGATATACACACAGCCGAGTGGCACACGCAGGCGCACTGCACGTACGGTACAATCACAGTTGCAGTTGTTACAGTTACGTTACAGTTGTTATGCGTATACTTATCTGTTATGATGGGAACGCACGCACGTTTCACGAACCCGTGTGTATGTGTAGAAGAGGTTCTTGACAGTTCTTGACAGTTCTTGAACAACGTCCTTATCACCGTGATCAGTGAGCACCAGCAGCTGGACCGGACTTGTTAATCGGATCCGTTCGTGATCGCGGCTACGAGGGGTCAAAGTGTAGTGAAGTGCGAGGTATAGCACAGCTGGTGGAAATCCTGGATGCCTCTTACCATGAAATGATCTATGTTATGCACGTGGCAGCGAGGTCTTTTGATGCCCTGTCCACATCCAAGCCGTCTTTCACGCAGTATAAGGACCAGGCCTTGCTGGGTCTTGATAAGTCAATGTTGGAGCCACCGGTAATGATGAGAGGCCTGGTTCTCTCGGCAGATTTATTGTAGGAAGGATTGACCCCGGTTCTTGCGTAATCGACGTGGTCCACAACGTGAACGAGTGCATTGTAGTTGAGCGTCTTCGAGGGTTGTTCTGTCTTCAGCTTCCTCACTTGCCTTGTGTCCGCCACGGTGATGTAGCGGTTACGGTGCTCGTCTGCTGACCCGAAGGTCACGGGTTCGATCCCGGCCGCGGCGGTCGCATTGCGATGAATGCAAAATGCTAGATGCCTGTGTACTGTGCGATCTCGGTGCACAATAAGGAATACCAGACGGTCAAAATTGAAGCCCTAACAATTATTATTATTATCACTTTCTTTGCGTGTCAATGTGTGTGTTCGCGTTTACTTTGTTGGTTGAGACTTTGTGTCACCTGTGGCACATACCCGCATAACTTGAACACTGGTATGCGGGTATGTGCCACACGTCACTGAGAGAAAGGGTTTCATGACGTATGCGACAGGTATTTTGCGTTATTCATGTCATGACCAGTGAATCGCGTTCACCATACACTGATCCCCTGCTATGCCAGTTTTGGTATATTAGAAGTTATAGAGACGACCAGGAGAGTGCCCAGACGTAGGCGGCTAGATAGATAGATAGATAGATACGTAGATAGAAACGCCCAAAGTGCCTGAGGTTCGCTAAGAAATGCTTCGCATTTAAGAAGGTTGGTCAAGAGTCACGTGATACTCAAGTGAATCTGTTTGTGCAGTCGGTGTACTAAAAGTCACATTACGTCAAAGTAACATTTCGCCATCAATGACGTCATCATGACTTCACCTAACGTGACATCGCCTGCTGACGTCATCACATGCCATTTTTGCTGGTCGAAGGTGGGCCGATCACGGAGGGTGTGCAATGCCAGGTGAGCTACAGGAAGTTTGCAGTGCTTCCGATCCTGGAGGCAGTGAAAAACCACGTTATCCGCAGGAACCTTTCGCAGGGGGGGGGGGGGGTCAATACATCTACTGAGAAGAGAAACAAGAAAATGGCTTTCATGTTCTAGTCGTCCTAGGCGAATGTATAGGGACTCCGTGAGAATTTTCTTCGTATTGTCGGTACGACGCATTCCTGTGGTTCAGATAGATTCACATTCTGCTATACTCGCGACATCTTTTCTTGGCAATCAGGGGAAAGCAACGGGGGTGGAGCTTCTGCACATGTGTCCCTAGGCGAAATAGTCCGGTTTGGCGCGTATCTCGTACAGCAGTGTAAAGTGATGGTTGCGAGCGATCAGCGTTGCATTTCGACACAGATGCCGTTTAGCGTTCGAGGTACACGTAAAAGGCGCGACTTTCTCACGCGTGCAAAAACGCAAGGCGACAACGAAAAAAAAGTAAAAGAAATACGAATACCTAATCGGTGTGCGCTGCGTTGAGTCTCAAAGAGCTGCATGTAGAAAATGAAGGAGTACTTTTTATATCTCATGCGGAAAACGCGAGCGCATTTGTGGGACAACATTCACTAGCTGTTGGATACGCGCTTGTTGGCTTTGTAGCTTTCGCTTCATCGCCAAGAAAAGCTTTCCGCAAGTACTGCATAGGTGTGTGGCCCAGTGGTTGAACCTAGCGGTCGGAGCGTGGGGGCGCGGGTTCGAACGCCAGCACCGGAACGAAAACAATCGTTTTATACATTACCTTTTTATAGCGGCGATCGTCTTACGTGACGTTCATGCACAGTTTACTCGTTATGTTGCCACAGAAACGCTTACGTGAGTACCATACTCTACTGAGGGAGAGAAGCCTACAACTACCCACTAGTGTTTAGAAAACGTGTGGTTCCCTGAATCCAATGCAAGCTCATCGATGAGCCACCAGCCAAGTGTACACGATTTTAACGTGGTAATCCTTCACTCAAGCCTCGGAAGTGGTGCAAGGTTTTCTTCGAAGTATTCATTGACTCAGTCAAACAATATTCAATCGTACCTCCACTTGTAAAAGCCTTTGCACGGCAGTCCTAGCATAGCAACGTACTATAACGTAAAAATTTGCAAGCAGACGTGTTGTTCGACTTCTGCCAAAACACTGCCATTATATAGACATGAGTTCCATTCTCTTTCTTACTGCATCACATGTACTCGGTCATGGACAGTCGACGGCGAAGTGATCCTGACCCAAAATACACTACTGAAGCGAAGCTTTGATTGACTGACCTGTGTAGCTGGTGATGGTGGTGTTCTAAAAAACTCTCCTTGCCCACAGGTGGCGCGCACCAAGGAAATAATAGGTAACACAAAATAAACTGTATTTCCGGGGCTGGGGTTTGAACCTGGATCCCCCAGGTCAAAAATCGAGTGTGTTGAACACTAGGCCAAGCGCTCATTCGTGCGCAATGTGAACTGAAAAAGTATTGGAGGTCGCTTCAGCTTCGACAGCTACAGACAAAAACGTACATCACTCCAGCCATGCTAAACAGACTTGATTCAGACTTTTCACCTCACTGTCAGCACTGTAATTACGCGCACTGCAATTTCGAACATATGATCTGGATGTGCCGCTTTAATTCGGGCTCAGAATTACTAGACAAACCCTCCTGGGAGGCTGTCATGCCCAGCATGGAGCTCAGCAACCAACTTCTGGCAGTCCAGAGGGCCCGGGACATCGCCGAGAGGCTCCAGCTTCCGGCACCTTCCTGGATGGAGCCACCTGGCTGAGCTAGCGAGACCTCCAGTCGCGTTCAGCTTCTGCCAATTTTGGACCACAATAAAGTTCGCACTCGTTCACTCAGCTTCGCCTGTAAGAGTAAAACGCGATAGCGTAATCGGGCCACGTGCGCATCACCTTCAGCCGTGCGGCAAGGAAAGGAAAGCCTGTGCGAGTAACACTGGCCGTTTCAAACCATCCTAGAATGCCTACGGCAAGTAAAGTTGCGAAGTGCCCACTGCGGGTCGATGTCAGGAATTGTACAGTTCAGGAAAATTACGATTTCGAGAAAACTTGAATGCCTGAAACGTTTCCATGATCGGGTGATGGTCGTTTTCGTTGGGCCTTTCTAGAGGCTGACGAACGCTGGTAAGAACACGAGAAGCCGTGCCAATTCTGCCCGAAAACAGCTTTCCGGTGAGGGCCGCTACCTATATTAAATCTGAATCCTTACGTTAGGAAGGAACATCGCGCAATGAGAAAGGAAGAAAGAAAGAAAGAAAGCAAAGAAAAGAAAGAAAGAAGGAAAGAAAGAGAGAAAGAAGGAAAGAAAGAAAGAAAAGCAGTAGGTAAGGCACGCCCAGCCCAGCTCCGGTTGTCCCTATCTCCCGACAGGGGAAGGGCTCTTGAGCTTTTAAAGAGGATAGTCTTTCTTGGGGAACTTAAACGCAGAAATTTTGGTCTGTCTTTCTGTCTGTCTGTCTTTCTGTTTGTCGGCACGTCCCTCGATTCAGCCACTCGGCCAAAGTTGAACCACTTGCCCAAGGGCCAGCCGTCTTGAACTGGTACGGCTGTTCATACTTGTGAACGTTGTCGATCAAAAAGTAAATATCATGCATATCTGAGGTGCAACATCACTAGGTAAGTATTAGGTGGCGTGTTCCTTTAATAGAAAATGCATACGTACGTAATTTTAAGGACCCTAGTTTCTTAAGCTGCGCTGAAAATGCATAAGAATGGAAGCTTGAGCGAGTTGGTATGCGTTCATCTTTGTTGAAACAGCGCTCACTAGACGACGACGAAGTAAAAGAAGGCACAGGACAGGCGCTGCCTGTCCTGTGCCTTCTTTTACTTCGTCGTCATCTAGTGAGCGCTGTTTCAACAAAGCTGAAAATGCGACTGCGCTGAAATTTGCCTTCCTCCGTGCCCTTCGCACGAGCTCATTGTTGTGTTTCGGTTTCGGTTCTGTATTGCACTGTACGAATGCCATGGGTTGGTGTTGAAAAACTTTAGTTTTGAGAAGGCCAAGAAGGTGAAAAAAAATATTTAAAAAATGAAAAAGCAGCGTTGTGGGTGGCCTTCAGGCTGCCGGTTGTGGGCGCCGCTCTGGCGTTCCTGTTTTACCCAGGCGACGTGTAAATAAAAGTGTGTGGAGAGTACTCGTTGAGTGCGGACGTTTCTCTGCTTCAGCGCTTCGCGCCAAACCGCGTTTTCGGGCTGGCTGGCGTCCCCGCCGGTCGCGTTGGTCACCGCCGGTCTTCGCCTGCTGCTGCGCCGGGACTACCAGCACGCAACACAGCACTCATGTTTCCCGACGTATTGCCAGATGGCGTCCATATCTCACACAGCGCCTCTTCTATCGTCTTTACACGACATTTGCAGCGAAGCACGCAGATACGCGGCCAATTTTTTGTTTCATTGCGGTTTAAAGCAGATACACTTAAATGCCTATGTCTCAAGGTCGTGGCAGCTCCCAAAATTATGCTACAAATATAGAAATCTATTCGAGTGCGCGAGCAGCGCGTTTACTACGTCCACGTCGTCCAGGTGGGATCAAAAAAGTACAAAAAGCACGTAAAAAAGACACAGTTTCGCCGCAACGGCGAAGCCATGAGTGTAATAGCAAGAAATTCGAATGTCACACGAAGAACGAGAAGCAGTTGGATACTTGCAGCGCGCCGTTGAAGCACACAGAAGGACGCCCTGTAAGAACACACAGGCATGCACAGGGCAAGCGTGAACTAACAACTGTCACAGTTGTTACGCCTTTGTGCTTCGACAACGCGCTGCAAGTGTTGACAATGGAGAATAAGCCGCTCTTAGATATTTCTTTTTCTCTTAAACTACGGCGCGTGGAGTGACCCCTCTGCTTCTCCAGCCACATGGAGTCGTCTGACACAAGGTGTGCGTAGTGTTCTTTGTTTTAATTTTTTTCCTTCCATATAACAAGTGGGTAAAGAAAGGGGCCACGTTGTTGTGCGCGTCTTAAGGTCAGTTTTCAAATGGAAAGAAAATATAGGAGCGTTACGTGATACAAAACACGCTCAAGCTCCTCCGAGGCTTGCTTACCACCAGCGGGAAATGGTGTATATAAATAGCTCGTCGTTGTTTCGCCGGCGCATGAATGGCGCATGGTTGAGTTGTCTATCGCAGCGTGCTGAAGAGCGAGGAGTGGATGGTTCGAGGGGGTGCTTAGGAATTTTTTCTTGTTTTATTTTTCTTTGTGCCGTTTTTATATATATACGCATATAAATATCCGTGACATGACGGCGATGTTGACGGCGAAAATCAGCCGAGAGAGTCCATATAATCGTTATTGCAATAAAAAAATGAAACAAGAGCATGCTGGGAATTGTAACCAGCATGGCGGGTGAAACACAGGACGGAACACGCCTAGCGTTGACAATCCAACCTCATCTGAAGCCGCTAGCTCCTCGTGTTCGTGCCACATTTCATATCATGCTTCTGTTTCATTTCCTTTTTTGGTGAACCCATGAAAAAAAAATCACAGCATATCCACGGAGTGAATGATGATGAGTGGGCGACGCTGCGGAGGTTCATCGGTAAACCGTGAATCTTCCGTGAATTCTGCCCAGTGCATCATCAACGACGTGAGATCGGGCGCGTTTATACTAAAGGTTCGATGAGAGTTATGACGACTTGCAGCTCACTTTAATTTTACATGTACGCTGTGAATTTTCATTGTTTAGAAAACCATTGCTTTAGAAAACATCTGGCGTCTTTCGTTAAGCAGCTGGCGTCTTTTCGTTTTGCTTTAGAAACATTTGGCATTCTTTCGTTTTGATTTTAGAAAACATCTGGCGTCTTTCGTTGGTTTATTTCATCAATAAACGGTGTTGTGAACAAAATTTTTATTGTTTAATCACGCACAGGAGAAATCTCACCAGGCACTACCTTGGAGGTAAACAATGGCTGCTAATGGGAATGAGAGACAGAAGAAGTCTGCTTTTAGCTAACACTTACACTTCTACTTCTACTAACGTTTCCTATTGAACATGCCAATGGCTGCTAATGGGGAATGAGAGACAGAAGAAGTAGGCTTGTAGTTAACGCGCACGCTGCGAATTTTTTATTGTTCAACAACGCACAAGAAATATCTCCCACCGGCACCACCTTGGAGGTCAAGATCTGGTACTAGCGTTACGACTGGTTACGCACTACGACTACGAGGGACGAACGGGTGCCGCTTTAAGGAGCTTCGCCCCTAAAAAACATGACGATCCTAGCGCCCACAAGCCAACTCCCCCTCGTTCTCCATGCGCTCGTCACAATTCCCAGCATGCTCGTGTTTCATTTTTTTATGGCAGGGCTTGAAAAGTTTCACGTGACGCTGCCGCCAAGCTTTTTTAGGGGCGAAGCTCCTTAAGGCGGCACCCGTTCGTCCTTCGTAGTCGTAGTAGTAGTCGTAGTGCGTAACCATTCTTACGCTTTGTCCTCCAAGGTGGTGCCGGTGGGAGATTTTTCCTGTGCGTTGTTGAACAATAAAAAATTCGCAGCGTGCGCGTTAACTAAAAGCCGAATTCTTCTGTCTCTCATTCCCCATTAGCAGCCATTGGCATGTTCCAGTAGGAAATGTTAGTAGAAGTAGAACTGTAAGTGTTAGCTAAAAGCCGACTTCTTCTGTCTCTCATTCCCATTAGCAGCCATTGTTTACCTCCAAGGTAGTGCCTGGTGAGATTTCTCCTGTGCGTCATTAAACAATAAAAATTTTGTTCAAAACGCCGTTGATTGATGAAATAAACCAACGAAAGACGCCAGATGTTTTCTAAAGCAATGGTTTTCTAAACAATGAAAATTCACAGCGTACATGTAAAATTAAAGTGAGCTGCAAGTCGTCATAACTCATCGAACCTTTAGTATAAACGCGCCTGATCTCACGTCGGTGATGATGTACTGGGCAGAATTCACGGAAGATTCACGGTTTACCGATGAACCTCCGGAGCTTCGCCCACTCATCATCATTCACTCCGTGGATATGCTGTGATTTTTTTTTCCTCCGTGGGTGCAAGCGCATGGAGAACGAGGATGGAGCGGCGTCCGAGGAGGTTGGCTGGACGCGCGTGCACGTTTGATGTTTTTTTCCCAAAGCGCAGCAAAAAATAAAATAAAACACAAGCATCATGGGAAGTTTCACACGAACGCGCGCAGCTGACGGCTTCCCGAGGAGGTTGGCCAGGAGGCGCTGCTTGTGGACGCCAGGTGCGCTCCCTCTAGTTTCTTCCCCTCCATGCATTATTGTAGCAGAGGGCTTGTCAGTTTGCTGACGTCAAAGCTTTGCTACTATTCGTCTCGTTGCTGTCACATGATTGCTCAATTAGGTCGTCGCATGCAGGTTTTCCACCTCCTGCAGGGAGTTTTTGAAATATTCTTCCGAAGCTTTTGGTGTTTACACGAAGAGTCCCGCGATTTATTTTGCTGGTGTTTATCGAAATAAAGCAAACACATGCCCTACCACGGGTGAACACCAGATGATTAGTAGCAAACGCTTAGGAATAATTTAGATAGATTACATGAGGTATAGTGTTCTTGTTCGTGTTCTTGCGTGGAGCTGTTCCTCTGCCTTCTCAAAACGTCACGCAGTTCTTGTCGTCGTCGCCGTTGTTGATGAAGATGATGATGAGGTTGTCATCATCGTCGCAGCCCGCGGCAGTGTCATGTCGAAATAGAGATGTTGAAGTTTGGGCAGCGTTTCTATTACACTGACTTCGTCTCCGAAATAACCATCCCTGACAAGAAAGCTCCTTACATGACCTCCTACATTACCTACTCTCCATACACAACGAAGATATCATTGGCGATTTCGCGGATAAAACAGAATTACTGTACGAGTACGTGTTCCTGTTCCGCACTATTCGGCAAGCGATGATGCTCTCGTAATTCTGCATCTTCATTTCGAACGCGAGTGCTGAGTAGAACCATATGGTAGAACCTTAATGAACCCGTCCGCGGATAAACGCATCTCGCATTTAAGAAGTCTTCATTACTGGTGGCTGAGCGCAATGAACTTTTCTCTGTTATCACACGCTGGTTTTTAAACTGTCAATTACTACTAACAGAAATTGTCTTTGTCGAGCTATTCGAGCCGTTGTCATTTTTGTTTATTTTTTGCGAATAATATACGGTATATATTTACTGATATCTCTTTCGTTACATGGTTGAAACGGCGGTGGTTTTAAACGGTGGTCTCAGATGACCTACAGGGAAACTGCGGCTCCAAATGCAGTCCTGAATGGCCCCGTTCCTGAACTTTTTCTAAACATATGTTCCCTACTGCTAGCTTGCACAGGGCGGTAATTAGTAGTCTTAATCTCTCCATCTTTATCAAAATGCACATCTCAGGCACAATTGCATGCAGCTCTTCTATAGTAGCGCACTAGTGCCTGGCTGTGCCTTTTCCGCGCATATTTTCCAGCACGGCTTTATGTCGGTCATTTTTGAGGGAAGCTATTTCGGAGGGCTTCCTTCTCTAGGCTTCAACTTGGCGCGAAAGAAACTCTGAAGACGTTTACGAAAAACTCATCCCGTACTATACACCTGTCGACCACTTACTGTGACAGCGCAGCCAAGGCAACGGAACCGAAGCGCACACTTCTTTATTATGCTTCTGCTTGCAATCCGCGAACGCTAACTTTTGCAGACTACGTAGCGTAAAAAAAATATAAAAAAGAACGAAGCAGGTGTTATGTTCAAGAAATTTTGCATTGCAAGTAAGAAAGCTTATCCTGTAAAGCATTTTCGTTTTATGTTGTTTCTTGTGTTCTGGTGTCGATTTCACGTATTCCTGTCTCTGTAAACAACGATGGCTTCGCTTGGTTGCAGCAGCTGCACATCGAAGCTTTTAAGCGAGCTTGAACGCGTGTTCGTTAGGTGATTTGTATTCATCGAATAGAAAGAAACGAAGACAGCGCTGCGTTGAGAAATATTTTGTTGGCCGCGAACAATCACCGGCAAAAAAATTGTGTGCATGTGAAACCACCAGCGCAAGTGGGTCTCTCATCACGATAGTCCCTTTTAAGGTGCCGACCTGGTAGTCTTCGGAAAGACTAGCTGCTTGAAAGCTGAACTGCGATGGAAACAGTACGTAAAAAGTTAGTTTCGCCACAAAGCGGAAGCAATGAATGCGATAGCAACAAATTACAAAGTCACAAGATGAACACCAAGCGACTCGATATTTGCAGCCCGCCGATCAACCGCAAACGACTCACGAAACGAACACACACAGGACGACCGCAAAATAAGAAAATCACAGCATATCTACGGAGGGAATGATGATGAGTGGGCGAAGCTGCGGAGGTTCATCGGTAAACCGTGAATCTTCCATGAATTCTGCCCAGTACATCATCACCGACGTGAGATCGGGCGCGTTTTATACTAAAGGTTCGATGAGTTATGACGACTTGCACTTCACTTTAATTTTACATGTACGCTGTGAATTTTCATTGTTTAGAAAACCATTGCTTTGGAAAACATCTGGCGTCTTTCGTTAAGCAGCTGGCGTCTTTTCGTTTTGCTTTAGAAACATCTGGCGTCTTTTCGTTCTGCTTTTAGAAAACATCTGGTGTCTTTCGTTGGTTTATTTTCATCAATCAACGGCGTTTTGAACAAAATTTTTATTGTTTAATCACGCACAGGAGAAATCTCACCAGGCACTACCTTGGAGGTAAACAATGGCTGCTAATGGGAATGAGAGACAGAAGAAGTCGGCTTTTAGCTAACACTTACACTTCCACTTCTACTAACGTTAACTACTTGAACATGCCAATGGCTGCTAATGGGGAATGAGAGACAGAAGAAGTCGGATTTTAGTTAACGCGCACGCTGCGAATTTTTTATTGTTCAACAACGCACAGGAAAAATCTCCCACCGGCAACACCTTGGAGGTCAAGATGTGGTACTAGCGTTGCGACTGGTTACGCGCTACGACCAGGCCCCGGAAAGTCTCAAGTTCTCGCGATCGCCGCAGAGAGCGAAAAAATTGACCGCGGCGTGTTCCATCGATATGCGCGCAGAGTGGAGCTACTAACTCCTCTTTTAGCGGTCGGCTATCTTAGTTTGCATTTTCCCTGCTAGGGGCGCTAAACCACCCAAATTTTACACTTTAAGAAATTGTTTTGCGCAAGCCAATGAATCATTCAAACATGTTACTTTGCTTTGAATATCTAGAGAGTTACCTATGTTTATACTTAATATGTATCTCTGCTTTTTAATTGAAGTGTCAACGTTTTAGGATTTCAGTGATGACTAACTGGACCAAAATCCAATTTGTATCCATCTTTTCCGTGGCCGTTTGCGTTCAAATTGTTCGGCGGCAATGTAAATGCGGAAGCACCTTTCGCTTCAGTTCGCAGACGCCCTTTTATCTTTACAGCAATGGTAGCTGACTCAGTTTACCGGCGAATTTAGGAATGTCGCAGCGATCGAGATCGAGGGGTACGTTTCACGCTTTCATGGAGTCGATCTGTTGATTCCGCACCGTAAACAGGTAAGCCGGAGCGTCAGTTATGCTCTTGTTCAATGGTCCGTCGTCGTTTCTTTGACATTTGTTACATCATCTAATATATTGCTATAATGACGAATACATAAACCACATATTGTTCAGTGTCAGCTTTGCATTGCCGTGTAACTTGCACACGCGACACGTCTGGTTTGTGATTTCGGTGTACTGTACCTAAAGGCATTGAGGCAATTTGAAGTGACTATGCGTGCAGCGTTTCTAATAATCGAGCACAAGTTTTTTAAAAGAGATTTTATATCCGCGAGGGGCGCGAACAGCGGTGATTATTGAACGTAATGGTAATCGCATTAGGTGAAAGAGAACGTTCTTTGGGGTTCTTCATGAATGAATAGATTGTGTTAAACATTTAGATTATTATCAGCAGTCCTTAAAGTCAAGGGGGCTTAAAGTTAATGCGGTCTTTGGGGGTCTCATACCCCTCCACCGATATTGAGATCTAAGACTTATCTCGCCAGAATGTAGGGGTGTGTGTGTGTTGTGACCGTCGAGATTGTTCAGAAACTCTTATCATTCCTTGGTTTCACGATTACTATAAAATCTAAATTTTGTAACGAATTTTGTCTGATGAGTATTTTGTGCCTTCCACCCTGTAACGGCAGTGGTTTCGCGAATAATATTTCTTATGTCACAAGTGTCGAAGCTTCGTTTCGCTGCTTCCATAGATGGTAATTTTCATTGTTTACTTGATTGAAAGTGTGTATTTCATCTGATGTGTTTTTTTCTAAAGCGGATATAGAAATAATGTAATGATGTGTACTTTCAGAATACCAAGATTTCCCCGACTTCTCTCCAGAGCTCTCAGCATGAAGGCGTGAGACCAGTGAGTGGGAGCTTTCCAAAAATAAAGCACAATGCCATAGCTCCTGCTTAAATTTATATAATGATATACAGCATTCTTTCCCAGTGCCCCTCAATATCTCTCCACCAATACAACAGCCAGCATCCCAGGGGGCACAGGAGCCATTGCCAACAGCACCAACTACACAGAGTAGGTATTCTTCCTCTTATTGAAGCAAGATTATTGCAAGATTACATAGTAATTCCAGTGAGTGTGTCTTCATTCTACAAAACAAAAAAGGAATTATTCCCACATGCGTCCCCAATATATAAATATTGGCACTACAACTGGTAAATGATACAGCTCATTACATTAAATAGATGCTTTCATTAAATAAACATCCTTTTGTTTTAACGTTTTACTATCTGCCACTGGGTGTGTGCCTACTTTTGGCCAGTCATATACGTGGCTGTGTGACAAAAAAGACACTTTGCCTGTGTTTATTTTGTTCTCATAACATGCAAAAATACCAAATTAGCCTTTTACACTAGCCTGACCTGGTATTTCAATTTGGGCACAGCTTGCAAATTTTGTATGGGATGCACACCAAATTCCAGGTAATAATACGTTGCATTAAAATACAAATGTACGTGTTTCTAGTGTACCAAACTTAGCAAACCATTTAACCAAAGTGTAAGTTTTAAAGCCTCTTGCTTAGACTTAACATTAGTGATGTGGCTTTTTGATTTTCCAGGAACCCCAAGAGCCAGGACCAGGAAAGTGCTCACTCCATGTTTATATGAAGAGTCTTCAGCACTACTGCGACGAGAACTCCCACCTCCATCAAACTGTTGCAAGACTTAAAAAGTCCAAGAAACCAATTGCATCTCATGCGCAGCTTCTTCTTGAAGCAGGCAGGTACCTAAAGAAGGATTTTTTGGAAATTCTAAGAGTGCAAATGCATCTGCAACCACTGAAAAAACATGGGAGACGATGGCCGATGCAACTTAGACAGTTTGCCCTCAGTCTTTACTTTACAAGCCCTGAGGCATATAAATATCTATCAAAGGTACTAAGTAGGGGTGTGCGAATAGTGAAATTTCGTCTCGAATCGAATAGTGCCGCATAGTGGCCGAAAATATCGAATAGTATCGAAGCGTTTACTGTCAGTAACGGCAAGAGAAAGGAAAAATCAAGAAAGCTACGGCGTGGTGACAGGTTTGTTACGTGCTTGTTCGGAAGTTTTTTTTTTTCAGGTTTTATGGGCGCGCAACCACGTTGATAGAAGAGCTGCCATTCCAGTTAGCCGTGCCACTCTTAACCACTTGGGCAACAGAGGGTGGTGGTACGGTAGCTAGTTTTTTTGTATAATTGTACAATATGGCTCATCTGACAATGGTCACGTTATTGTGCTCCATGCCATGCTCTGGGCCCAAAAATCTTCAGGCGCCCGTTCACAGCAGCGTTTTGTTTGAGCACCGGAACGATGGGAGTTTCTGAACGAGTGGTGCAGTACGGCAGTGGCGAATGTGCAGCGTGATGAAATTTTCACATGTGAAGCCAATCCTCAAGGGTTTCGCATGCCAAATTCGGGACGTTCTACGGCACTTGCGGCATACGCGACCGAACTATTCAAAAGTCCGTACCTTCGTTTCGGAAGTTGAGAAGGGCTTGCCACTTTTCTTGTCTTTCTCTTTTTTTTCGTGCTGAAATAACATAACCTCCTCTAAGGTAAACACGTGCTCATTTTCGAACCAGGAAATTGGTGAAAGTTTTAACGAAGGCCTATTGTAATGACGTTAGCGTTAGTTTTAGCCACCCCACCTTCACCAAATTGCACCATTGGCCTTTGTCGCGTTTTAGATATTCGTACTGTCGAATTATTCGAAAGTTTGAATACTAGCTATCCGAAAGTCGAATCGAATTATTCGATTAGTTAGTATTCGATTCGAATTCGAAACTCGAATATTCCCACACCCCTAGTACTGAGCCTTCCCACAGTGAAGTCCTGAAGGACGTGGCTGTCGGCCGTAAATATAAAGACAGGAGTTCTGCCTCAGATTCTCGAGTTCTTCAAAGAAAAGGCAAGAAAAAAATTGGGAAATTCAAGACAGAGCTTGCTGCCTAATTTTTGACAAAATTTCATTAAAAAGAAATCTGCAGTATGACCCTAAGGAAGACATCATACATGGATATGTTGATAATGCCAGAGAAAGAACAAATGGCACAGCGCACACTGCAGCACTTGTGGTCTCTGGGATAGCGAAGAAATGGATACAGCCAGTAGCCTTTTTGAGAAGAGAGGGGACAGTTCGCGCAGGGCCCCTTTTATTGTCATTGAAAAAGCTAATCATTGAGCTAAAGGCATGTGGCCTCTTCGTCAAAGCATTGGTTTGTGACCAGGGTAGAAGCAATTTCGTTATTGCAAGGACACTGGGTGTGAGCCCTGACAGGCCTTTCTTTATTGCTGATAAATAGAAGATTTCTTTCATTTTTGACGTCCCCCACCTGTTGAAATGTATGAGGAATAATCTGAGGAAGCATGATATTCCTATTGGTGATAAGGTTGCTTCCTGGGGCATATTAAGATTTGTATGAATCAACACATCACCTGAAACTAAAATGCCTACCTAAACTCACTGAGGGCACATCTATGAAAGTGCATTTGGTAACATGAAAGTAAAGTGGGTGCTCAGCAACAGTGTCTATCTAGCAATAGAAGCATTCATAGCTTTTAATGTTCTCCACCAGAAGCCACAAGCACAGCTGATTTTGTTGTGAAAATAGATCAGTTTGATTCATTAAACAGTTCTTGTGTAAAGATAGCTGAGAGAAAAATGAGGTATACAATTAATACTTCTACAGGGTACATTGAATTCTTGCATTCTTGGATTGCATGGATTAAATCTTGGATATTCAAAGAACCTAGGCAACCAAGAACCATTTAGGGCTGGCAGGTGACAATTAAAGTGGTTTGTATGTTGTGGGCAGATCTGCAGGAATCCTATAACTTCAAGTTTTTGCTCGCTCGTCGTCTGAATCAGGATCCCTTGGAGAACTTGTTTGGGATCATTCGGCAGCAGCACAGCTGTAACGAGACTGCAAACACATTTCAGTTCACTGTCGGTCTCAGGCATATCATTGTCGGGAAGCTAAGCTTTCAGATGGCAGCAACTGCCAAGCAGATAAGGCTGTTCTTCTAACTGAGCTAAAGAAATTAAGACTCGATCAAGAAAGTTATTTCTTGCATTTCTGAAAAAAGCACCATGCTTACAGTGCAAGGATCTCTTGAAAGACAAAAGCCAAGATTTGTCTTCACCAAACCAAATCTCCATGATGTTCAAAGCAGTGGAGATGCAGGACAAGACTCTAGGTAATTTAACAGTGCCCACAGAAGCAGCTTTCACTTTTGTCAGAAAATTGGAAGAAGCATTCTCTGTTCAAATAGGTGCGGTAGCACACTTGAGAGGGGTGTCAGAGAAACTGCTTCGTATTATGATGGATGTGACTAATGGCCCATTTTGCAGTGCTCACTGTCGCAAATTGTTTCTGCAAATGTTTGTACTAGGGGTGTACGAATTGTGAAATTTCACCTCAAATCGAATCGAATAGTGACCAAAAATATCGAATAGTATACTTACACAAAATGTCTACCGCCAGTTACGGCAAGACAAAGGACAAATCAGGGACGCTACGGCGTGCCGACAGTTTCATTACGCACTTGTTCGAGAGCGGCTTTTGTTTCAGTTTCTATGGGCGCGCAAGCATGTTGATAGAAGAGCCGCCATTCCAGTCAGCAGCGCCACTCCAAACCTCCTAAAGACTAACAGAGGGGGGTACAGTGGCTAGTTTTTTCCCCATGGTCGCGCAATACGGCTCATCTGACAACGGTAATGTTGTGCTTCATCGCCATGGGTGCTCCGTGCCCAAAAATCTTCGGGCGCCCGTTCACAGCAGCGTTTCAACTGCGTGCCGCAACGATGGAAGTTTCTGAACGAGTGGTTCGGTGTGGCAGTGGCGACTGCCCAGCGTGAACAAACTTTTACAAGCAAAGCCAATGACCGAGGGTTTCGCAGGTCAAAGTCGGGACGTTTTACGGCACTTGCAGCAAACGCGACCGAACTGCGCAAGAAGTCCGTGCCTTCGTTTTGGGAACGAAGTTGTGAAGGGCTTGACAGTATTCTCATGTGTTTTCCTACGTGCGGAAATGACAATCTCTTTTAAGATGAGCGTGCGCTCGCTTTTGAACCAGGATGTCAGTGAAAGTTTTAACGGAAGGCCTAGTGTAACGACGTTAGCGTTAGTTTTTGCCACCCCACCCTAACCAAGTTGCACCATTGGCCTTTGTCGCGCTTTAGATATTTGTCCTGCCGAATTATTCGAATACTAGCTATTCGAAAGTCGAATCAAATTATTCAATTAGGTACTATTCGATTCGAATTCGACACTCGAATATTCGCACACCCCTAGTTTGTACATATTAGGATTCTCTGGTATTTCGAATTCAAAAACAGAGAATTAAGCCAAGCAAAGACTTGGAAGTCTGCTGCAAAAATTGACTTAGCAGTTCAAGACTATTGTTTTTGTGCTCATACACTGCTGTGTTGTAATTGTTCTAAGCAAAAAGGATAAGCAATCCGAGGAGCTCATGACTTGGTTGTACAATTTTACTTGTTGTCCATGTGTTTACAAGCAATGTACTGATATTTCCTACAGTATTGTTGTGACCATAAAGTGTTTGTTATGTATGTGTGTTGTGAATTAAGCTGGTTACTTACAATGTGGGAACGCACAGAATGATTAAACCATACCTATTAATTTCTGGGCACTTGCCGTGCTGTCAAGTGGGCTCTTTACCAAGGTTGGAATTTTCCCAGCCCACTTGTCTGCGGTCAGCTGCAAGCTGAAACAAATTTTGTGCTACTTCGAGCCATTACTTGCCTCTTTGGACACAACTTAGCCGATTGCCTCTGCAGAGAGAAACTAGACGTTAGGATAATTTTTCATCCAGGGCAAATTTATTATAGGTTCGCTCCACCAGTTAAAATAGTTTTGAATCCATAGAAATTTAATATATGAATTGTTCTTGGAGAATTACGTGCTGAAACCACGATGCGATTATGACGCGCATCATAGTGGGCACTCCGCATCAGTTTTGACCACCTGGGGCTCTTTATGTGCACCTTAATGTAAGTACACGTGTTTTCGGTTTTCGCACCCCACCGAAATGCCCGTCACGGCGGCCGCATCCATTTTGTCGCCTAGTTTGCCGCCTGCTATGCTAAACTTGTCAAGAAACAAGCCACTAGTAAGGAAAATACGGATTCGGGTGGTTTCACAATGTGAAGTCAAAAGGTCGAGAGAGGTGAGTTTTGCCAGCCACTGAGTTTTGCGCTGCAAGCTATCGTATTCTCTCCGCAAGGCCACCGGCCAGGTGATGTCCCAAAGAGGCTGCATAAAATTGGCACGAGGAAATAGGGAAATAATTATAGTGTACGTACACGAGCGTATACATACGTTTCGTAGCTCTTCTTGCTCGTGCGTTCGCGCTTTATGAGCCACTACTTCACGATGTAACCGCGTTGTTTGCTTGTGTGAACGCTCAGTGGTGTACTTTGTCTTGTAATGATTTATGAATATGTAATAAAACATTATCAGGCTTACACATCGCCGGTGTTGTGTGCGTTAATGCCAGTTGAGGCATTGGCGTCTCCTGGCACCTTCGTAGCATTTCACACAGTTGGGGCACGAAATACACACGAAAGACGGTTCAGAAGATTCATTACGACACTCGCAGGACTCGGTAAGTGAACAAAACGTGGCATATACATTTATTTCTTTTGTACGAGCACGGGCGACCGGAGCGCACTGCACAGCAACCAAAAAACGAGCGACGGCAGCCATATTGCATAAAGCTCATTTCCGTTTCCTGTTGTACAACAGCATCTCTTGGTCGGCTACTTTAGTTCACAACGCCACCGCTACCCTTATTTCCGTTCCACTGTCAAAGGTACAGTTTCCCTTCTCTAAGTGTATGGGTGTTCTCTGCTACGACTACGAGGGACGAACGGGTGCCGCTTTAAGGAGCTTCGCCCCTAAAACCGTAACAGCTCGACACTTGCACCGCGCAGCACTGTTCAAGCACCACGAAGGACGCTCCAAAAGAACGCACGCGTATATACAGGACGAGAACGAACTAACAACTGTCCCAGTTACTTATTCGTGTTTGAGCGGCGAGCTAGAACCAAACGCTCTTAGATATTTTTTTCTTGAAAACTGCGGCGCGTGGAGTGCCCCTTCGCGTCTCCTGCCACGCGGTGGCGTTCGACGCATTGTTTACCCGGAAATGGGCCACTATTTAGTACGCGTCTCAAGGGCAGTTTTCAGACAGAAACAAAATCTGTCATTGCTTTAAACCGCACCCTGCAGGCAACCTCGCGGGTGATACTCAACACGCGGAAGCACCTCCGAGATGATCTACATACCGCCAGCGTTAAATGGTGTATATAAATAGGTCACCGTTATCATTCCGCACAACCGCTGGCGCGTGGTCGACTTGTTTAAAGCGGCGCGCTGAGGAGCGAGGGTTCGCAATGTTCAAATGCGGGTGCCGCACTTCGAAATTTTTTTCTTATGATTTATTTTTGTTTGCTGGTTTTATTTATATATACAAACATATACATATCCGGGACATGACGGCGACGGCAAGAGGCAGCCAAAAGTGTCCGTATAATTGCTATCGCAATAAAAGCATGCGGCTACTACTGACGGACATGGACACTTTAGCAGCCGTCAGCGCTCTCCAAATACTGGACGCTCTTTGTGAGTTGTTCGGGAAGGAAGAACAAATAAAAGGACGCCATTTTCTGCTTCCCATCGTAGGCGCTCGGCTCAGCGCATTGGGGGATGGGGAAGGGGAAGTAAAGATGATAGGAAGAAGGACAGAGTAGATGACAAAAGGGTATCTTGTTAGTGTAGGCGCTCGTCTATACGGCGGCGAGCTCGGCAGGAACTTGTGGGAGGCTCGCAGGGCTGGTATCTCGGACCGTGCGGGTGAGAGGAAGTCCTCCACAGTTGTCGCAGGGAGACCAAGTAGGTAATAGAGGCTCCCCATTTCGCATCGTTCAGCGACCAGAGCAGGGCAAGAGCGAATTATATGCTCCAGCTTTTCCACGACTCCGCATGTGCGGCACGCAGGTGATGAGGAGCGCCCCGTGGAGTACGTGCGTGCCGCAGTCCAAGCGCTGTCCTTCTGCAGGCGAAGCATCCTAGGGCGGTCTCCGGTAGGGGTGGCGTCGGTTTGCCGCTTGCCGCTTGTCAGGGTGGGCTGTTGGTATCAGTTGCCGCAGTTGCTGCCAGGAGTAGTCCGACAGTGTTATACCCCTGTCACACGGGCACCCGTTAACTCCATGCAACTCCCTCGTCGTTACGTCAACGGAGTTGCGGTCCGTGTCACACGGTCTTCCTTACGCCAAGGAAGTTAAACGGAACGTTTCGCAAAGGGACTTCGGCGATCTACATTAGCGGCGGAATGGAGTACTCTCGTCCCCAGTAATCTGTAGTTACGAAAAAACGACAAGCACAAAACAGCCGCAGTCAACACAATGAGGAATTTTATTAATATTGAAAGTTATTTCACTGCATAATCCAGGCATAACCTGCGCTTAATGAAAAAAAAAACGCGTATAAGTGCACATACTCTCCGCACCATGCCTCGCGAAAAGTCGTCGTGCCGCCATTTTGAATAAGTGTCCCCGAGTCCGTGTGCACCGTTGTGTTTACGTCTGTGCATCTCGTTTTCTTCTTATTGCGGTGCTCTTCATTCTACTTCAGCACTACCAATAGTCATAGCAGTCGAGTGACGCGGGTTTTCTTCCTTCTCCGTCGACGCCGGCACTCGTACTGGCAGTACACGCGGACTGTCGTGGGAGCCATCCGCAGCAAAGGCTTCGTGGACTGGACGTGAGACCTGTACCCAGCTGATATTGGAAAGGACAACATGATCTGGGTGGTAGCGCAACTTCAAAGAGCTCGACGACAACTTGCAGTGTGTTTGACAATCGGCGCGCGTAGAGAAGACGCGTAGCAAAACAAACGTACAGTGTTACCAGCACTCCTGTCAAAATTACTGCCAACATGCTTGCAACTCGACGTTTCTGTGATAAAGACAATTTTGTTATACTTTATACTTTTTATAATCACACGTACCACTGAGAATGTTTTCAGCGTGATTAACGCGAAATCTTGCATACAGACTGTAGGTAAATCAGCGCCTAATGGACCCCTTGCGGCTTCTGTCCAAAGCTCGTAAAACCGCCGTGTGACATGGGCACAACTCCATCTCCGTCTAACTCCCTCATGGTGTTTTACATTGATGAAGTTTAACGAAGTTCGGTGGTGGCAGTGTGACAGGGGTATTATCGCCTTGGTGACTGGGGTGTCGCCGTGGTGTGCTGCCTTTGCAGTGGCGTCTGCCTCCTCGTTCTAAGCAGGTCCCAGTGCTTGAAAGCAGCGTATAAGATTACGGCCCACTCACTGCTGCCCCTTCAAAGTGGAGTCAAGAAACGCCTCTTTTTCAATAGAATGCCCTCCCTCGAATCCAGAATTTCTTATGTGAGGCCCTTGGTCATCGAGAATCAGCTCCGGATTCTCATGACATGCGAACCTAATTTTGAAAATTTTTGAGCGCATCGATTTAAGAGTCATTCTTGTCACCCACCTGTTGTGAACGAATCAAGGCTGCTGTTGTATGCATTAGATGCGAACTAACATACGTGGAGGACCTAGTGCCATCGGACAATAACAAACAGTAGGTTTGTTTAATTTAGGAAATAAAGAAGCGATCCTTCATACTTCAGAAACCATAGCGCACTACACGAGCAAGGACAAGATGAAGACAGGACATACAAGATGAAGACACCAACACGTCTGAATCGAACCTCTACTCTTTTCGCTGTATACGGGTTGCCCCAGCTATCTCTAGCCAGAGTTTAAAAATATGCCGATGCGCTCTATGAGGCCGCGACCAAGTGCAGTAGTTGCTCATTATTGCATGGAATAAGTCACACTACCTTTGTGGTCTGCTTAATTGGGCAGAATATTTAATTATTTTCGAAGAATCGAAGCTAGAGAAAAGTCTGAACTGAAAAGTGTAGATCAGTTTGCAAAACATTCAGTTAGACAGTTTCTAAGTTGCTGTCTACTAAGTACTTGCGTTTTTTCCGCTTTTCACAGATGCCCGCGTCAAACAAAAAGACATACCACGTGACATGCCCAATAGCGCGCCTATAAGCGCCGTGATTTTAGTGCTCTCTAACGTTCTAAGACGGGAGAGAGTAAGGCGAATCATATAAAGAATAAGAAAGAAAAAAATAGAGAGAAAGCAATGCAGAATTTCAAAGAAAGAGAGATAGAGAGATAATCAAAGAGGGAGAAAGAAACGAATAGAGAGAGAAGAAAAGATACAAAAAAGAGAAACCAAGCGACAAATAGAGAGGAAGAGTAAGACAAAGAAAGAGTGAGAAAGGAAGAAATAGAAATAAACTGAGACAACAAAGACAGAAAAGCAGAGGGAAGGGAGTAAAAGAAAAAGAGGGAGAAAGTAAGGAAAAACTAAAGAGAAACAAAGATGACCACCCAGTTCTATAGAGAAATATCGAAAGATTTCGATATAGGTGGGCCAGCGAGCCGTGACGGGCCCTCTTCGACGGGTTCTTCGCTGTGCCAAGCTTTTCGCGCCTAGTTGAAACTTCCCGCATTCTTTTTTGTTGTATATCGCGGGCATTTTTAGTAAGCGGAAAAACACTAATGCTTAATAGGTAGGAGCTTAGAAACTGTCTAATCGGATGTTTCACAAACTGATCTACACGTTTTTTATTGGAATTTTAAGTGCAGCTTAGTCGCTTCACAATTTATTTTCTTCTTTACTAATTAAGCAATAAAGCAGAACATAAAAGACATGGCTGATCACTCCGTCATAGGAATCGGTATCACAGGAAAGTGAAACATGTCGTCACAGAAGTAGTTGATTGTTTAATGTGCATCGATATATGAGAGTTTTTACTATGTCTATCGGTCTTTACACGATATAGCACGATATAGCAATGTCTTCACGGTTAGCAGCAGCAGCGCGAAGGTTCCCAAATCTTTTTTTTTTTTTTTGCGCAATTGTAAATTCTGCGCAAAGGCGAGAAACCGTTTGGTAAATTTCGGTGCATACAGGGTTGGCATCATCGTTTTTCCACTTTTGAAGACAATAAGCTTGTGCGGAAGGCGACGTTCTATTTTGTCACGGTACACGAAGGCATCGACGGACAGCAGAAATCTCGGGCACGACCGGTCGTGACTGGGCGTGTCAAGCGAGTGTAACGGGCTCCACTCCCACTGTGGTCATTAATGCTGTTTTACAGGAAGGTTGTATAGCTCTACACCCGAGCGGTTTCGTTTCCGTGGGCAAAAAAAACAAACAAAGAAAACAGCGCCTGAGCAATAAACGCGTGGGCTAAAAAAAACACGCCTTCGTTTCAAGAGTGCATATTCTAAATGTAATAGACGTTCTCGACGCCATTCTCGTAAGCGCTTAGCGTCAGCGGCGAAGGTACAATGCTCTCAACCGTTTCAAGTGTTCGGATTCTAAATTTAATAGATGTTCTTCTCCAGAGTCCGCTCTACAAGTTCAACAGCATTCGCTTCAACCCACAGATTTTCGAAAGTCTCCCGGACGAAGCGGAAGATAGGCGAAGACGAGGTCGAGAGGCTGATGGACGTCGACGACTTGGATGACCCAAAGCAATGCGTCATGGCCATGACCGCGTCGAGTCAGACGTTTGTGTAGGTTGACACATGCTTGGCTGATCTGCAAAATCAGACGCACTTCTGGGCCATCACTCTCGGTGAAGATCAGACACCAGTCTCACTTTTGCATTACTCTAATGAGGAAGACTAGCCAAGCAACGTCGAAATAGGTAATCGTTCTGGCTGTCATTTACGGCTTCGCTGTCCAACCGCCTTCACAGCGTGCATTGGAGCCATAATTTTTTTACACAGGAAATTCATGTTGTCAACCGTGTAATATACATGAACGCGTCTGCTGCCCACGCGAAGCTTGGCGCCCGTAAGTTTGGAATCGGAAATCACAAAACTCCAAAACTCCCTCTTGCCGTAAAGCTGAAGGGCACGGTGTACCGGCCTTATATACAATGCAACTTATGAAATGGGTAATTTCCATTAGGTACTGTTTCGAACCGAAGTTTTGCTTTCAAGCAGCTGGTCTTGCTGAAGACTGCCAGGTCGTTACCTTCAAAGGGGCTATCGCGATGAGAGACACTCTTGGTCTTGTGGTATCACATGCAAATAATTTCTTTACCAGTATTGTTTGCGGGCAATAAAATATTAAGCAAGGCACCACTTTCTTAGTTTTTTTCTGTTCGATGAATAAAAGTAACCTAACGAACACACGCTCGCTCACAAGCTTCGATGTGCAGCTGCTGCAACCGAGCGACGCCATCGTTGTTTAAATTGAGAGAGAGAGGAGAGAGGAGAGGTTGGGGAAAGGAAAAGGCGCAACTTCTGCAACCCTAATTGGGAGCACGGCTCAGCGCCTGTTTAAATTGAAAGGAAAACGTGAAATCGACACCAGAAAACTACAAACAGGAAAAGAAGAAATTCCTTTACGGGATAAGCTTTCTTACTTACAATGCAAAAAAACTTGAACATATTCATATTTCTTTTATTTTATGCTTCGTAGTCTACAAAAGTTAGCGTTCGCAGACTAGATGCAGAAACGTAAAAAAAAAGACGGTAAACAAGATAGAAGAAAACTGGTCTTTCGAACCACAATTTCCTTGAAGCCGATTTTGAGACCACCGTTTAAAACCACCGCTGTTTCAACCAAGTAACGAAAGACATATCAGTAAAAATATACCGTAGAATTCTCGCAAAAATAAGCAATAGTGACAACCACTCGTATAGCACGACTAAGACAATTTCTGTTAGTAGAAATGTGGAGTTTAAAAGTAGCGCGTGATCACAGACAAATGTTCAGTGCGCTGAGTCTACAATAATGAAGACTTTTTAAACGCGACATTGCGTTTATGCGCGGAGGATTTCAATATTGTTCTACCCAAGGAGGTTGGTTCTACCCAGCACTCGCGTTCGAAATAGAGATGCAGACATACAAGAGCCTCACTTGCCGAGTAGTACGAAACAGAAAACACGCACTCAAATAGCAATATCTGTTTTATCCACGAAATCACTAATCATATCTTCTTCTGTCTGTTTGTCTGTCTGTCACCCGATTCAGCCACCCGGCCAAAGTTGAACCACTTGCTTACCGCCCACCCAGCTTGAACTGGTACGGCTGTTCATACTTGTGAACGTTGTCGATAAAAAAGTAAATATTACGCATATCTGAAGCACAACATCACTAGGTCAGTATTAGGTGGTGTGTTCCTTTGATAGAAAATACATAGATACGTAATTCTAAAGATCCAAGTTTTTTAAGCTGCGCTGCAAATGCGGCTGCGCTGAAAATGCGACGCCCCGACGAAAGCTCCTCAGAGCCACGGAGGAAGGAAAGAACTTTTCTCCTCGTTCCTCTGCACAAGCTCGTTTCCCGACGTATTGCCAGATAGCACCCGTATCTCACGCAGCGTAAAGTCTCTGAAAAATAACTAAAGTAGCGCCATTCGTCTCAATGTACAGGTACCTCCTCACTCGTGCGCTTTGTAGATTGCAGTTGAAGTTAGTTGAGCGGCGAAGCTCGCAGAGCATGGCTCTTGGACGGAAACATAGGCTTGTGCAATGCTTCCGCTAGAGCGCCCGAGGGCGCTGCAGATCTAAGTGACGCAGTTGGAAAGGTCCGCGAAATAAAGGGTATGAAAAAAAATCACGTCATATCCACGAAGTGAATGACGATTTAGGAGGTGGCTCGGAGAAGATCGGCAAAACCCATGAGTCTTCCGTAAAAATCCTCTACCATCATATGAAGACGTCACACACGTTGTTATATATACATATAAACACAAGGTTTGATTAACTTACATATTTGACGAACTATATACAAAATTTACAATTATATACATATTGATGAAGTATACAAGAAATATCTAAGAGCGTCTTATACCCTTGTCACACGGGTAAACTTAACCGCTGTTATCCCCAACTGCAGTTAACGGACGTAACCACAGTTACCGTAAACCAGACAGAGGCGCTGTCACACGTTTGCAGCGCGTCCAAGCGTTCTTTAGTTCATACATGGCTGCGTTCGTGCAACACCGCTATTACACCGCCTTGTACAGGGCTTCACGCTCGATTATGGACGCGTCAGCAGCGTGTTTTGATGCGCGTCTATCAAATAGCGTGAAGCCCTGTTCAATGAACGAACGCTGCTGTGTATCAATCTCGTGAAATGCACAAGATATTTTTACAGCACGGACAAACTGGTACCTCAAAGCCGGTAATTTATCTTCCCAAATGCGTATCAACGCCTCCATCGTCGCAACGGTCCAGTTGACACGCTTTTGGCTTGATATTTCGCTGGGAGCCGAGCTGCTCGCGTCCGACATGGGGGCCGCCATGTTGTCAGTTTACGGCGCTAACAGGGGTTGCCTGCCTCCGTTTACGAAAACGGTCGTTAGCGGATTAACTGCGGTTAGGGTTGTCGTGTGACAAGGTACAACAGCCGTTAGACTTAACGGCCGTCGTACTTAACTGTGGTTAGACTACCCGTGTGACAAGGGTATTATTCTCAATTGTCGACACTTGCAGACGCAACGCTCCTATTGTTCCTTCAACTTGAAAACTGCCCTCGAGACGCGCACGACAAAGTGGCCCTAAACATAGCTGTCCGACGCTCGCCTGGCTGTCGACCGCGTTCCCCGCTCGCCCTGTGAGAATTAACGGCCAAGCTAGAGGGAAGACACGACGCGCGTAGCGTTCCTCTTCGCGTTCCACGTCGCTTTGAATGAATGGGTGCAGGTTACGATGCGGCACTTCACCCCAGCTTAAGAACCTGGCGAGACAGCTCCTAATCGCGATAAATACGGCAATCTAATGTATACCAACGCAAGTGGCGTCTTTTCATGGTGTCCGACAGCACAAAATCGTACGGTACATAATCTTTCAGTACGCAAAAGTGCTCGCGCCTGATGGCAGCGCCACTGCAAACTCGGCGGCGCTAAGGAATCGCTAGAGTGGCGCACTAGCTTTTTAGAAGGTTGTCCGAGCGCCAACTTGTTCGTCCTCGTCTGGGTTGTTTACTTGATCGGTGCACGGCGCGTGGTCGACCGCGCTTGAGACAGTTCGTACGTTGGTTCTCGATGCTTCGGGATGCCGACCTGCTGTGCCAGTGGCATCATCCACCGGTACAACAACAGAAAGGAGAGGTTTTCACTACAGCGAGTAAAATCTGCAGCTTCGCCCGAGGACACCCTAGAGCCGTTGCTGCAGCTGCTAGGAGAGGAGGCAGAGGCGAAGGGACGCAGTTGGCGCGACTTTATATTTTTCAGGGACTTTAACGCAGCGTAGATTTACTGCATATGCTACCTTTAGGTAGCAGAGTTGCGCATCGGTCTTCCAAACGCCGCTAGCAGCCATGCGTTGCGGAGAAGCTGACGCTGAGGCCAAGATTTGTATTTCTTGATGGCGCCGCTGCAGCGAACTGGATTGACACTAGTCATTCACATTAAAGTAAATCACCGGTCTTCGACACGCCGAACACGTCGACCGGTGACCCGGTAGGCATATCGCCTGAAAAACGGAGTGAATCTTCGCGACAGAGCCATGGTTGCTAGCCAGACCTATGCGCAACTCTGCTACCCAAAGATAGCATATATAGTAACTGTAACGCAGCGCTCCTCTATCGTCTTTCGACGAAATTTGCAGCGAAGCACGCAGATACGTGGCCAATCTTTTCTTAAGACTCTTCTTTGCCATCTGATGACCTTCATTTTGCTGACGTATTTCCGTGACGGAAATACGTCAGGAAAGTCTTGGTGGACTCAGGCATAAAACACTTTCGTATTAAAATCAATGTCACGTAATGACGTCGTCACATGACACAATCATGACGTCACAGGCTGCCGAAATTTGCTGCGTCATCATAACGTCACTATGGACGTCACAGTATTACGCCATCGCATGGCACCGTTGCTTGCTCAAACGTGGGCCGATCACAGAGGCAGTGCAAAACTCCGTTAGGTGAGAAAGATTTCGGCACGTACATCGACTGAGAAGAAAAAGATGGCTTTCGCCTTCGAATCGTCTCAAGGGGAATGCATCAGTAAACGTGTGACTGTTCAAGAATGGAGTTCGCTGCATTGGCGTAGCGGTTACGGTGCTCGGCTACTGACTTGACGGCCGCGGGCTCAATCACCGCCGCGGTGGTCGCATTTCGATGGAGTCGAAATGGTAGAGGCCCGTGTGTTGTGCGATTTCAGTACATGTTAACGAACACCAAATGGTCAAAATTTCCGGAGCCCTCCCATACGGCGTCCCTCATAATCATATCGTGGTTTTGGGATGCAAAACCTCAATAATAATAATAATAATAATAATAATAATAATAATAATAATAATAATAATAATAATATATTATTATTATTATTATTATTATTATTATTATTATTATTATTATTATGATATCAAGATATTTAAGGAAATTCATTCAGTTAACGACTGTCGCTTGCTGCAGTCAGATTTGTGTTCTTTTTCCGAATGGTGCAACGGCAATAACCTTTCTCTAAATACCTCAAAGACAAAATTCATGTCTATCACTCGCAAAACATCTAGCGTGTCATTTCAATACTCTGTCAATTCTGTGCCGTTATGCAAGGTTTATGAAATCAGTGATCTTGGTGTTGTTGACAGCGCGTTAAACTTTTCTTCTCACGTTAAGCATGCTGCTATGCGGGGCCTTCGTTTTCTTGGATGTGTTTGTAGAATATCTCGAGAATTCAGGTCTCCCATGGCCCTACACAAATTGTACACGGCAATATGTCTTCCGCAACTTGAGTATGCGTCCGTGATATGGAATGGCATTGCTCAATCCAGCGGTAACACCATTGAACGAGTCCAGAAAAAATTCCTCAGCATATATAACCATCGCTTTGCTAAAAATGACTCTGGATCTCGTTCAAATACTGCCGAATTATTATCACTGCCGTCACTTCACTGCCGACGAAATCGTTCCGATCTCTTATTTCTTTACAAGCTAGTCCACGGTATCATATCCTGCCCTGTACTTCTCAATTGTGTTAATTTTCGAATTCCGCGTAAGTTAACCAGAGAGAACAGACCGTTTCATGTACCCGCCTGTTTCTTCCAACACTCTACCGTTCACAGAATACAAAGTCTTTATAATAATAATTTTCTTGATCTTGACGTTTTTCTTAGTCCACAATCATTGTTTTTATCCGAGCTTTGCACTGTTTTGGCATAGTATGGCACAATGTACAAAGTCTTCCCTTCTCCGTCTTTCCGCATAGTTGTATATGTGCAATCTAATTTTTTTATTCCCCTTCAATATTTCTCATATTGTCTTATTTTACTCCTCCCCTTTTGTGTTCATTTCTCTTTGTCTACGTGTTTTTGCTGTTTTTATTTCTGAAGACTGTCTATATTGTATTGTTTATTTTTATTGTTTTTTTTGCGTGCGCCTGCACAAAGACCTCACGGTTGTTGCTGGGCACGTTAAATAAATGATTGATTGATTGATTGATTGATTGATTGATTATTATCATTATTATTATTATTATTACTACTATTATTATTAAAGACTGGATGATGCGCTTATACCCGATTTCTGTCTTCATCAATGATATCGGGAATATAGATAGTTTTATTAGGGCATGCCAGCTGTTCGACACGGACAGAGAAGCGACGGTCCACAATCTGCAGAAGCATGGTTTCACGCACTGGGCCTCTTTAGACGTCGTTGTCACCCGCAGGTTTCGTGGCAATCGGGAGAGAGCGTGACGACTTCTGATTGACTCCCTCCCTGCGAGACACGGGGGGGTAAAGCAACGCCTGGTGACGCGCCGCGCCCCAGATATTGATTCATAAAATGTTCAGGCGGAAAACTTGCCAGCTGTGTACGCCAGACAGACACGCCTGATGCTACGACCCCACCACTTTCATAAACTGTTCGTAAATTTATGTAATAAAGTTCGGTGCTCAGTAACAGTTCTAGTAAAATCGCTTTACAAAAGTATAAGTTTATTCGTAGTTTGTAAGACTTGCCTAGAATGATCACGTCGGAAACTTGTGCCACTTTCGTCGCTGTAGTGAAGGAATACTACCGTGATATTTCAGGAAAATCTGCTACGAACAGCATTAGCTGGGCTCGCGCTCGTATGACCTGGTTGTACACCTTTGTTATGAATTTTAGGGGCGAAGCTCCTTAAGACGGCACCCATTCTTTCCTCGTAGTCGTAGTAGTGCGTAACCAGTCGTAACGCTAGTACCAGATCTTGACCTCCAAGGTGGTGCCAGTGCGAGATTTTTCCTGTGCGTTGTTGAACAATAAAAAATTCGCAGCGTGCGCGTTAACTAAAAGCCGAATTCTTCTGTCTCTCATTCCCCATTAGCAGCCATTGGCATGTTCCAGTAGGAAACGTTAGTAGAAGTAGAAGTGTAAGTGTTAGCTAAAAGCCGACTTCTGTCTCTCATTCCCATTAGCAGCCACTGTTTACCTCCAAGGTAGTGCCTGGTGAGATTTCTCCTGTGCGTGATTAAACAATAAAAATTTTGTACAAAACGCTTGTTGATTGATGAAATAAACCAACGAAAGACGCCAGATGTTTTCTAAAAGCAAAACAAAAGAACGCCAGATGTTTCTAAAGCAAAACGAAAAGACGCCAGCTGCTTAAGGAAAGACGCCAGATGTTTTCTAAAGCAATGGTTTTCTAAACAATGAAAATTCACACCGTACATGTAAATTAAAGTGAGCTGCAAATCGTCATAACTCATCGAACCTTTAGTATAAACGCGCCCGATCTCACGTCGGTGATGATGTACTGGGCAGAATTCACGGAAGATTCACGGTTTACCGATGAACCTCCGCAGCTTCGCCCACTCATCATCATTCACTCCGTGGATATGCTGTGATTTTTTTTTTTCTAAACAAGAGTATGCCTCTATTGCGGGATGGCTCCTTGGTCTCCCAAATCTTCAACATGTTATCCGAACGCATTTTCCGAGCGGGTTGCTACTCTACACATAACGTGTGAGGGGACAGCTATCCCCACTGTGGTACGTACATAACACCAGTCTCTTTAAACCCTTCATCTGCTTGAACTCTGGCCTGAGCGGCCTCTACCTTCGAACTATGAAAATGATGAAGAGCATCGACCTTCAAAATTGAGTTCAGTCCACTTTTTGTTTTTAACATCAAAAACTTGCAGGACTGGAGGAGACAGGGAACAGGAGGTCCAATATCATTGAAGGATAAAGCTTGAAGCAACTCCACGAAACCCGCAGTGATAATATTACAGCAAAAACATCCTTGCATTTGAGGTGCGCAAAATGCGCGTTGGCATACCTCGGCCTTCTCGTGGCTACGGAATCACGCAGGAAGGGCGCGCGCTATGGAAGGCCATGAGCCAAGGCCTAGTGGTTTAGAAGAACTTGAGTCTGCTCTAGTTGATGTTTGCTGCCAGACATATTGACTGCTAAGAAAACACTAGGACAGTGAAAGGAATTACGCCAGTACTGAAACGGGGAAAAATATTTTCTTTTGTAGACTTGTTTATTTAAAGCGGCGACCGTATTTCGTGACGAACGGAAACAGTTACGTATCTCGTTGTGTAGCCATAGAAACGATTACGCACTTGAAGGTGTTAAGGATTTATATTCGCACACGATTCTATGTAGTATATCAGCAGCTTCTAAAACTTCACGAAGATCCACTGCGTACGCATGCATGAAGCCAATTACGCACACATTTCATTGTAGCACTCGATCACTTCATCCCCAGAAGTGGCCCAAGCCACCTTTATAAAAGATTCATTGATTTACTCGTATGACATGTAATGATACCTGCATTTTTGAAAGCTTTTACATGACAGTCGAACCAGAGCAACGTACATTAATGCAAGAAATCGGAAACATATGCGCAGTGTTTGATTTCGGCCCAAATATCGCCATTACATAGACAGGAGTTTGATCCCCCCCTTGATTTTGGCACCGGTCCTCAGACATGGATAGACGGCGATGAAGCTGTCCCAAGTGAGAACACTATTAGATGCGAAGTATCTTATGGCGGAGTTCAATCCGGTGGTGGTGGTGGTGTGCGGCGTGACCACCCTTACTGCGCATGTGCATACCCTCTCCACTCACCCTCTCCCTCTTCCTGTCCACATCCCCTCTCCCCTTTCACTCTCCACTAACCCTCTCTCTCCTCCTGTCCACTTCCCCTCTCCCATTTCCCTCTCTCCCCTTTCGCTCTCTCCCCATTCCCTCTCCCATCCCCCTCTCCACTCCCCTTTCCACTCTTCCTCTGAAACGCGCGGGCTACACATGCCGAAATTCTCTCCTGCGCAACGCCGCGATGACCACCAGCGCATGCGCGTCCCTCCCCCTCTCTCCTCCTACGCTACCCCGCTCTCGCACGCCTGCCGACCGCGTTCCCCGCTCGCCCTGTGAGAATTAACGGCCAGGCGAGAGGGAAGACAAGACGCGCGTACCGTTCCTCTTCGCGTTCCACGACGCGAGGTCGGTTGCGTGCCCAAAGAAAGCCAACAGAACGCGATCGTGCAAGTGCTCCGGCTTCCCATCGCCTCATGGTCCCCTTTAGCGGGAAATGGTGTATTTTTTTCTTCCATTTCGGCAATAGGTTCTACGTCAACAGAACACAACATTAGTGACTCAGTCACAGCGGTGCAAAATTTTCAAGAGGGTGAATCTGACCGGCAGACTTTAAAATTTTAAACAATCTCAAGAACAATGGTCACATAGAACTAGGCTGGACACCCGCGCTTGCCTCTCTCCCTGAAAACGAGTCAGCTCACTCAGTGGCTCACTCACGGAGCGAGCGAGCAGCCTTAGCCAGATTTGAGAGAGCAGTGCATGGTTAATTACAACAATATCACAAAAGTATTATAGATTGGCGAGGAATCGGTATTTCCTTGCACAACCAAGACTCAATAAGCCTCCTCCAAACCAACACCTGTCCGAATCCGGTCGCTTTCCGCCGCTATTACCCAGACCTATACGATGGCAGATGGCAGATGCCAGACCCATCCTGTGGGCTTCCCCTGAGATGTCTCGACACGGCCGCACAATAGTTAATTAGGGGCAGTAGAAGGCCGTACTGCCACGGCCGCTCGATAAAAAGTCGTGGTACTGCTGAGCCCGGATCCTGAAGAGCAACTATGGGCCGTCCAGCTGGCTGAAAATGCCCCCAAGGACCATGGGATACTGGCCGCCGTTTAGGTGGAGCCCTGATCCTGAAACCACTGGACCCAATAGAGTTTTCTCTCTCTCTTGCTATCGCATTCATTGCTTCGCGTTTACGGCGAAACTGTGACTGTTTTGCCTTCTTCATCTTTCCTTTCCTCTTCTCCCTTCTCTGTATTTTCTGTTACTTTCTCTCTACACCTATTTATTTCTTTCTCTCTATATATATTTCATTCCACTTCATGCTCATTATATCTTTATTTCTTTTTCTACCATTTCATTCTCTCTCTTCTCTCTTTCATATATATATATATATATATATATATGTCTCTCGCTTCCTTATTTCTATCTCTCTCCTGCAGTCTATGCCTCCCTCTCTCTTTCTTTGATTCCCTCTCTTTATCTCATTCTTTTTCGTTCTGTTTTATTTTTCTTTGTCTCTATTGCACTCTTTCGCTTTCTTTCGTTCTTTTAATGCTATGCCTGACTCTGTCTCCTCCTTATTTTTCTTCTCCTCACCTTAATTCCCTTTCCCTCCGCCTTGCTATATTGTACTACACAAGGGCTTGTTTTTCTCTGCTAGCGTGCATGGACGATGCTCGCCTTCGGAATGTGGGTATGCGGGTTCGAGACCCGCCTCCTCAAGAAACGTTTTTCGGCAATGTTTTTCTCTTCCTTTCATTTCTATCTGTGCCTTTCTCTCTCTCTTCTATTTCTTTCTCTTTCTCTACACTTTCTCTCTCGCCCATTCCAATTATTGAATCCCAAAACCATCAATTGCTCATTTTAGGAAAGGGTTACATTTCTTGCATCTTGATATGAATTTTGTGCGGACGGCGCACATGTGACGTGTCACGGTGTTTAGAGCTATATATGGGGTTGATTGCTTCCGAATAAAATACTGTTCTAAGTCAGCGCTCGTGCGTGCCAATCCTCTTCTCTGCCTTCGTCTTTCGCGCTGTCACCCTGTATCATGCCAAACCAACAAGTCCAAACAGCTACCCCAGTGATCGTATCAAGCCATAGCCCACTCATTAGTCTTCCTCAGCGAAGCCAAAACACGTATATTTTAAAGCGAAAGCCTTAGATGCCTCATAAAATATAAAAATTGACAGTCGATGTCTACAAGAATGACGCAAGAAATCCCTCATGTGATGACGTCACCCTACGACGTCATAATGACATCACAGATAAACAAACTTGTCGCATCACGTGGCGTCATCTGATGGCTTCATCATGCATGACAACGTCGCTTGTTCATAGGTGGGGCCGATCACGGAGGCATGTAAGGTGCATAAATCTTGCTATGCCTCCTTCCAGGAGCCAGTGCAAAAACACGTTAGGCACAGAAAGATTTCAGAGGCGGGGGTATCAACACAGTCGACTGTGAAAAAAAAAAATCACTCTCACCTTCAAGTCAACTTAGGCGAATGAATGGGGGAGCCTGGGAGTTATTCAAAAGCGTTATATCTTTCAAACCCAGAATTCCTGACTTAGGCCCTTTGTCCGTGATTCTGGTAATTTGTGAAATGAACTTTCAAAGTTGTCTAAGCATATCGGATTATTTATATTCTTCTTGTCACCTACCTTTAGTGAATGGGGCAAGGTTAATAATATATTATACGTGGACTTACATACGTGGAGCATGTACTACCACCTGAAAGTGACAACCAGTAGGCTTGTTTGATTCTGAAAATCAAGGTGTTAACGTGCACTCTCGACGCTGTGTATATCTCCCCTTCAAGTTGCATCGATTCAAAACGCCTACCCGCCGTGTTATCAATAACACCTGGTGTTCGGATTCTAACTTGATAGATTAATGTTCATCACCCGCTTTGGGAGAGCGTGACGATGGATTCAAGGTGCAGAAGAATAGCATTGATCGCGACACAGCACGATTTATGCTACCTGAACGATGGTAGTACGACATATCTGTGGGGAACTATCCACAGCAATTGCTTGTTTTAGATAGAAAAATGAGCAGTTGAACGAGTACAGCTACGACTACCATCACTTCAGGTAGTTCTAATACTACTGCTACTACTACCACGCCAAAGATCACAAACGACTTTCGGCAAATGTACAAATGGTTAGCGGCCAGAGATCGCGTTTTTTAAAACATGTGGCTGGTTTTCCGAATGATCTTCCGTTGTTCTCGCCACGATGGCAGGATGATTTATGCGTGCCCCGATGACCTCGTTTGAGCCTCGAATTGTCTCGTTTGAGTGCCCGGACGCCACGTTTAAAGACCCAGATAACGGCGCTGCCTTTTGGCTCAAGGTCACTTTAAAGCCGCCAGCCGCGGGAGCCAAGAGAACTTGATGCCTAAAGGGGCCCTGCGACACTTTTTCAGTTATGTGAGAAAGAGCTGCCGATCGGTAGTCGAGGCTCCTGAGAAACCGTTAGCCAAACATTGGAGTGCAGCACGCGGCCTGGAACTTAAAATAATTCTCAAAGTCACCCGGAAATCGCTGGTTCTTCTCACGAGAAATGATGCCATAAACGCAAATGATCGCGCCATAACCTAATGTCCATGGCCATTGGCTGATTTCAGCACCGAGTGCTGCATAGCTAACGCCTCTCCCGCGGGATGCTGCCACATGCCCGAGCGCTCGCTCGTGATCACACTGGAAGTAAGACGTGCGTTCAAACAAAACAGAGAAGAAAGTTCTCAAGATCATGACACGCGCTGAGGAAGGGACGCGTACTCCTGCCCCTTTGTCGCCCCCCCCCCCCACCATGCGTAGCCTTCAGCACACTGACTGCTACGAAAAGAGAAAGCAAGCGCTTGAAGCGTGCGAAAGATCCCTGTAACCCCGCTCGTAGTTGATGGATTCAAAAATGTTTTGCAGCAGTTGATTCGTGAAACAATAAGCTATTTTAGAGAAGTCATTCGATGATTTCTTGAAAAAGTGTTCCAGGGCCCCTTCAACATAGGTTCACCTATCGAAACGTCGGCCACCATGCCCGAGGCACTTTGTCCCTGCTTTTACTAATTTAGTGGACGATGACAGCGGCGGAACGAAATACGAAAATAGCAGAAACGCAATTCGCAAATCTCAAAAAGTTTCAGTCACCACGCAGTTCTTTGTGTCGCAAACTTCACCGACATGTTTTTGCGTTGTCTGAGGGAAATACAAGAACGTACGCTCGCGATGTGGACGCAGGAAAATGTGTACAAACAAGAGTTTCGCCGCCTGCGTCAGAAGTAGCATGGTTAGGTGCTGTCACGTGTTGCGAGATGAGAGACGGGCTGCCAGTCACCGTCGAGCGCTTTCTGCGGCTCTTGACATGGCTTTACATTGCGTCAATTAAAGTCGCTAGGTCTTGGGGAAAAATGCAAATTAGTAGTGACATTATTGATGCTTGGAGCAGAAAACAATAGAAAAACAGCGGAATAGATCAGAGAAACGGCAATAGATAATCGCAAATATAGATCAGGTAATCTCAAGAAATGACCAGAAAGAGCATGAGAAAGAAGATAAACACAACAAAAGGTTACAAAAAGAAGCAGGAAAGTTTAGATAAACAGTAGATAAACACAAAACAAACACAGGCGAATCACCACTCCGCAGATCCTACAGATTTGGCTTTGGGATGAAGCTGATTTATTATTATTTTGTTTTTTACGGGGAGAGCCTTAGGAAGTCAAATATCTTTATTCGCAATTGGGCTAAGTAACTCATCGAGCAGCATCCTTCAACGATACCCCCGGTGAGCACAGTAAAAAAAAACTTCTCGGCCTTCTCACGGCTCGGCCTTCTCACGGCTGTGGAGTCACGCAGAAAGGGCATGCGATGGAAGACGCTGAGCCAGAGCCTAATGAATTGTGTGGTAGGTCGAAGAGTTGGGCAAGGCCAGAGGAGGTTCACCAAGCGCGAAATAAGACCCGACAAGCGAAACGCTTCGTCGAATTCTGACGTGACGTTTCCGTCTATCATGGATCGCCAGCAAGATTTCCGCCTTCGAGTAGTCTTAGCGATAGTGTAAGAAATCCTCAAAATCTTAAGTACAATGCCGCGTAAGGTATCACCCTGCCATCGTCTCGTGTCTCGCGCTGGCGTCCCATATATAAACAAATTAGCCGAGCAGAGTGCACGTTTGGAACGCCAGCGCCAGAAAAAGAGCCGATAACCACAAGAGAAACAGAGGCGAATCTATGCAACGCAGTTCGCACAACTCCTACTTAGGGTGGAACTCGCTTAGAATTTTTTGTGAACGCACTAATTCGGCCACTCGCAGTTGGCTTTTTTCGCACGGCCTACCACACTTCCCAGTAGAGTATAATACCTATAGTCGGATACAACTTGAGTGGTCCGGAAATGCCCCGCGAGTACGACCGGAGCGCGGCAGCCGATCGCCTCCGCGACTACCGAAATGGTCCCACTCATGCATGCGGCGATGTTCTCCGAAGGGGAAGACACCGGCCGCCCGGCTCATGACGTCAGTACGCAGTGCGCGACCAGCGGCTTGAGTGCATTGCCGCGGACTTCTAATGTTGTATCCGACTATAGTAGTTTAAGTCGGCAATATTTTTCCCAAACACGCATCACCCCTATTACCACGCGATTCCTGATATTAATAATTTTAGGGGCACCTTGAAAGAGGGTAGGCCTGCAAATATGTAGTTTACCCTAGGAAGGTTTTTGAGTGCTTAGAGAACGTCTTCGGTGATTGTGCTCTTTATGTACTTCGTTACGAGGACGATTACTTCAGTTTAGTTGTGGCAGAGAAGATATTCTATCTCGTCCTTATCTTAATTCACTTCGCGAACTTTTTAAGGCAGCGGCTGCGGATTCAGATTGTTGAGTCTCCTCAACAAACTGAATGACGTAGTTGTCCTAAATAAGAAAACTTCCAAAAATAAGTTTTGAGGAAATTCTCCTTTATAATGGTATTGAATACGCATAATACAGACATTTGGATTATTTATTACTTTATGTGTCCCAACTGCTTAGAGTACAGTTACACTCTTTGTCTCTATTTGCTTTTTTTGTTTGTTTGCTCAAGCTTCTTAGGAATGTGTGTCTGCAGACGCTTGCTTTACCTCACCTATTGCATATATTGCGATAACGATGTTTTTTAGGTACTTCAGTACTATTTACTGTCCTGTTCCTTTTTTATGTTTGTGATGGTTATATGTTTGATCAGAATTTGCAAACTGCATTTGTACAAAATGATGTTCTCTAATTGTGTCTAAGTTGTGTATGACATGTTATTTTAGTTTTTATTTTATGTTATTAATTTTTTGCCAGACTGTATTTCGGAGCAAAAGCCTCCGTCAGGCTATGTAGCCTTTTGCTTTCGCTTCGTTTCTTCTGTTGTACGTACAGAAAATAAATCAAATCTCAAATCTCAAATGAAGCGGCTTGATGCTCACTAACGCAATGCCACGGAGTGGCGTGATACAAGGCTCAGACGTTTGCTTGACGTTTCGGGAGAGCGTGGTCTAGTATACTCTTATTCAAGTCCTAAGCGATCACGTATTCAAGTCTAGTACGTCTTTCGTTTCAGCAAAAAAAAAAGACATTAAAAATGTCAGCTGCGACAAGACAACTGAAACAATGAATCGAAATCGTGCGACCAGAAAAGAAAGAAAGGGTACGGAACAAATCATCGCCTGTTCAAACAAACAAACAAACAAACAAACAAACAAACAAACAAACAAACAAACAAACAAACAAACAAACAAACAAACAAACACAATCGAGAGAGCATATGCTGAAACGAACTAGCAGATAGTCCACGTGGAGTTGAGGTGAGCCTGGCGTACGTGATAGCACAAACATTTGTAGCAGTGCGTTCACCAGCAGTTCACTTGCATTTAAGGAAGCAAAGTCTACAATACGTTATACACAACATACTACACGACAGTTTGTCACATAAGTATCAAGGGCATCATCACACGCACCATAATTTGTAGTATACACAGAAAACATCTTTGAATAACACGTTGAGGCACTAATAGTTGCTCACCATTTCTTTTTGCCTGCTTCGAATCAGACAATCTTTACTGTTTGCGGTTTAACTAATGGAGAATAAGTACTGGACACACATTAATGCGAATTACCTACCATACGCACACATTTCATCCAAGAAAAGGCCTACACTTATAAAACAACTTGTACACGCGCTCCGCCTTTCAGAGGGCACAAGCACCCAAGATTAAAATAAAGACGAATGGCCGAAATATTCATTCATGTGTGAATGATCTTGCAAAAACAGACTGATCGTCAATATACACAATAGAGCGAAATATATCGCTTCCCTTTTTATACTTCGCGCTCAAAATATAGGGCCGACACACTCAGACAAAGCCCTCAAGTTTAAATCAATTTCAGAATGGTTGAAGGTTACGTACCTTATGGCGACGCAGACCGTGAGGGCCGGACAGCAGAAACGGTAGCGATCGTTCATCAGACGCACAATTTTCACTCTTGTAATACTGTCATTCACTCCCCTCGCAGTTAGCGTAGCAAAGTAAGCTCGCCATAGTTGACCAATCTGCCTACCTTTCTTAAACCATTATTTGACCATCCTCGCAGCAAGAAGCACCCGCCACAAGAAAACTAACGCGCCGCTGCAAAGTGCGCTTTGAAATCCACAATCGTTCCAAACTTGCGCCGCCCGAGCTGCACTACCGTCGAGAGTATAGGCGTGGCAGTGCACATGCGCATCCGTCATATCGCACCGTTACGTCCATCAGCTCTTTTGCGATGCGCCACGCAGCCGTTCGGCGACGCAAGCGCAAGTCACCGCTGCCTCATCTTCCCAACACCGCGGTACATCTCTGAATAAACGGCTTCACGACGTCCTCGCTTCAGCACGCCGATACCTGCCGGCTAAACGCCGATCGTAAACTATCTCCTGCAGAATCTGACTCGGTTGCTGTCGGCGGGTGCAGCATGAAATGAGAAAGGGGCGAAGCATGTAGGGAACGGATTTTCAGCTCCACCAACGTGACACCTGTGGAGGGTCGAGCATGCAGCGTGCGCCGGTGTTCCTCAGAAAAATCACTGCCAACGGGCAATGAGAGACTGAAGAAAGATTAGACAGAGACCCGCAGTCCGCTTTTAGTTAACGTGCACGCTACGAATCTATTTTTCAACTACACAAAAGAGAAATCTCGCAGCGGCACTGCATTACAGGTCAAGATCTAGTGGCCGGTGAACGGTTGTGCAGCACGAGCAGTCGGTTTTTTCAAGAAACTCGCTAGCAGAAGCTGCCTGCGTCGGCATTGCCTCTCGCTGGCGAAGGCGCGTTCTCGTTCCTCGCGAGCTGGCATGTTCAGCGTTCATCGCACAAAGAGCGTTTTCATAGTCAACGCGCCGTTCGCTATATCTCGTCACAGGGCGAGCCCTGAGGCGGAGGCGCCCTCTCTTGCGTTCAAGCTAATGGACAGGACATGACGATTCAAGCAAGCAAATGGGTCACCACGATGAACGCGACGACAGCCGACGACGATGCACCGCCGACGAGCCGAGACCTTACGCTGATGCTTCGCACCCCCCCCCCCCCAAAAAAAAAGAATGGAAAGCAGTACGTCAGGCACGCCCACGCCAAACTTTGCTTGCTCCCATTTTCTAGACAGGGTAAGAGCTCCTGAGATTTTTGTTCCATTGCATTTTAAAAGCTATACACGTAAATGTCTATGTCTCAAGGTCGTTGGACTCTATGAAATGTGGTACAGAAATAGACAACTTAGCAAGCACGCAAGCAGCGCGTCTACTTCGTCTACGTCGTCCATGTGTCATCAAAAAAGTATAAAAAGCACCTAAAAAAGCATGCGGCTACTGCTGAACGACACGGAGACTTCGGCAGCCCTCAGTGCTCGACAAGTCCTGGACGCTCCGTGCGAGTTGGTCGGAAAAAAATAAGAAATAAAAAAGGACGCTATTTTCTGTCTGCCATCGTTGGTGCACGGCTCAGCGCATTTAGGGATGGGGAGGGGGAAGTAAAGATGATAGAAATGAGGAGAGAAGATAGGAAGAAGGAGAGATTAGATGACAAGAGAGTTTCTTGTCAGAGCTTGCGGGAGCACGCAGCCAAGGGGTTCGTGTATAGGGCGGCGAGGTCGGCAGGAGCTGCAAACTCAAGGAAGGCTCGCAGGACTGGTATCTTAGTCTGTGCGGGAGAGAGGAAGTCCTCCACAGTTGTCGCAGGGAGACCAAGCAGGTGATAGCGGCTCACAATCTCACATCGTTCAACGGCCAGAGCAGGGCAGGAGCGAATTATATGCTCCAGCGTTTATTCGTTACCACATCTGCGGCACGCAGGCGATGAGCAGTTACCCGTGGAGTACATGCGTGCCGCAGGCCAGGCGCTGCCGGTCCACAGGCGAAGCAGCAGCCATCGCTCGCGTCTTTCCAGGGCTTTCTCCGGTACGGGTGGCGGTGGTTTTCCGCTTGCCACCCACTTGATGGGGTGGGCAGTTGATAGCAGTTGCCACAGTCGTTGCCGGGAGTTGTCCGACAGGGTACTGGCACGGCCGCTGGATAAAAAGCGCACGTGCGCTTTTTATCCAGCGGCCGTGGTACTGGCTTGGTGAGTGGTCCTCGCCGCGGTGTGCTGCCTTTGTGGCGGCGTCCGCCACCTCATTCCCAGCTGACATCAGTGCTTGAATGCACCGTATGATGTTGTGACCCACTCATTGGTACCATTCCACAGTGAAGTCAAGAAGTGTATCTTTTTCAATAGAATGCCCTCCCTCAAATCCAGAATTTCAGAAGCTAGGACCTTTGTCTTCGAGAATCAGTTTCAGATTCTCGTGATATGTGAACCTAACTCTGAAATTTTTCTAAGCGTATCATATCAGAGTCATTTTTGCCACCCATCTGTAGTGAGCAGATAAAGCTTGTTGAATGCATTAGATGTGACATTACATGCGAACGAATCGAAGGAGGGGACCTTCATAGTTTTGGCTCACGCTTACTTGAAACATGCGTACAACGGAAGCCAATGACATTTCATGCTAATTATAGGCTCACCTACCGAAGCGTCGCTCAGCGTGCCAAATGCAGCTTATCCCTGTTTATGGATCTTTTAGTACCAAGCGTTTTAGTGTTTTTGATCAGTGAAAATCACGGTGTCAACCGCATAACAGACATGAACGCGCCTGTTGCCCACGAGAGGCTTGGCACTGGTAATTTTAAAATCGTAAACCGCTCTCATCGCAAAACGCCAAAAAACGCCTCTCGCCATGGACGCCGAAGGGCACGGTTTTACAGTGCAATATCTTTAGCATGATTTTATCACTAACAGCGGGCAGTCGAAATACCGACCATGTAAGCAACGCAGTTTATGAAATGGCTAATTTTTTTACGTACAGCTTCCTTCGCAGTTTTGCTTTAAAGCAGCTGATCTTGCTGAAGACTACCAGATCGCCACCTTAAAGGGGGCTATCGCGATGAGAGACCAACTTGCGCTGGTGGTTTCGCTTGCACACAGTTTCTTTGCCGGGAATTGTATGCGGGCAACAAAATATTTCTGAACGCACCGCTGTTTTCGTTTCTTTCTTTTCGATGAATACAAATCACCGAACGAACACGCGCTCATGCTCGCTTACAAGCTTCGACGTGCACGTGCTGCACTCGAGCGAAGCCATCGTTCTTTACAGCGACAGGAAAACGTGAAATCCACACTATAAAACTAGAAACAACAACAAAAAAACACGAAAATGCGCTACGGGGTAAGCTTTTTACATTATTTTATTTCGAGAGTTTGCCCAATGGCATACATAGGTAAATATACAGATAGAGGCCGGTTTACGCTATATACATCAACAGTGCTCTACGGTGGCGCCCATAGAGCCGCAAATCCTAATCCGGGGTCTCGTCGGGTGAAGCCCCACTGTTCTCAGGTAGCGCCGCCGTATCTGGTCCAGGCCAGGGCATCTCCATAACAGGCGCTTGATTGTAGCGGCGGACGCTTCAAATGATCCTGAACATAACACATATTTCGTTCTTTTTTATCATTTCTTTTACGCTACATAGTCTGCAAAAGCTAGCGTTCTCGGATTGCATGCAGAAGCGTAGTAAAGAAGTGTGCGCTTCGGTTCTGTAGCCTTGGCTGCGAGGCCACAGACCGGGTGTATGGTACGTGACGAGTTTTTCGTAATTGTCTTCATAGTTTCTTTCGCGCCTAGTTATTGCCTACAGAAGGAAACGCTCCGAAACAAGTTTACTCAGAAATGACCGTACACCGAAAACCGTGCTGGAAAATGAGCGGGGAAGACGCGCAGCCAGGCAAAAGCGTTCTGTGCTCTACTAGAGAAGAGCTGCATAATATTGCACCTGAGAAGTGCACTTAGAAAAACAGAGTCACTAGGACTATAATTATAGCACCATGCAAGCGCTGCAAGCTATAAGTAAGGCAAATTACGTTTAGGAAAGGTTTATTTAGCTACGAACACTTAGGTAGAACGGACTGGACTACTGTCTTTGGAGCCGCAATTTCCCTGCGAGCGATTTGAGACCATCGTTTCAGACCACCGCCGTTTAAACCATATGACGAAAGATGTATCAGTAAATATATGCCGCACAGTATTCGCAAAAAATAAACAAAAATGACAACTGCTCGAATAGCTCAACAGAGACAATTTCTGTTAGTAGAAATGAGCAGTTTCTAAACTAGCGTGTGATCACACAGAAATGTTCAGTGCGCTTCGCCACCAGTGATGAAGACTTCTTAAATGCGAGATTGCGTTTATCCGCGGAGGGGTTCATTAAGGTTCTAGTCAGCGCTCCCGTTCCAAGTCAACATGCAGAATTACGAGAGCATCATCGCTTGCCGAATAGTACGAAACAGAAACACGCAGACGTACAGTAATTCGGTTTTATTCACGACATCGCCAAGGATATTGTCACGTGGTCGTGACGTTGACGAAGGCAGCAGACAGCACGTCAGAGATGAAACTGTTTATTTGGCCGAACTTGTGGCCGGGAAATTGAAAAGCAATACACTGACAGCGGCGAAGAGAGCGTCGACCGTCGATCAACTGACTAGCGGTCAAGCGTGTCGGCTTTTATACAGGCGCTATCGAACTTTCCAGCCATATCGCTGGTGGCGGCGTTATCTCTCGACAAAGCTGGAACATTCGCGTGCGGCGCGATCTTAACAAAACGATCTACAATGGTCGGGAAGCTTCGCGAACAATGTGGCGCGCTTTGCGCTGCGCGTTGCTGACAGTCTTGGTGGGTGTAGCTTCAACTCATGAAACATAAGATGCGCGGCAATGCCCCCCTCTGAAAAAGCATCGTCCCGATGCTTAAAAACAGAACATGAATACATGCAATACTAAAGAAAACTAATAAAGAAAGCAAACATTAGAGTCCTGTGGTGCGTTAACGTGCATAGTACGGTTTAAGGCGCACCACATGCACGACCTCGGGTCGAGCTTGCCGCCTCTGAGAGTTCATGATGCCGTCGGGGACAACCTCGTAGTCGAGTGCGCCGAGACGTCGAAGTACCCTGTACGGTCCGAAGTATCGTCGCAGAAGCTTCTCGCTCAGTCCGCGTCGTCGTATTGGTGTCCAGACCCAGACACGGTCGCCGGGCTGGTACTCCACGAAGCGTCGTCGAAGATTGTAGCGACGGCTGTCGGTGTTCTGCTTGGTCTTGATGCGCAGGCGGGCGAGCTGTCGAGCTTCTTCGGCACGTTGTAAGTAAGCGGCGGCGTCGAGATTTTCTTCGTCGGTGACGTTCGGTAGCATGGCGTCAAGCGTCGTTGCCGGGCTCCGTCCGTAGACCAACTTGTATGGAGTCATCTGCGTCGTTTCTTGTACGGCCGTGTTGTACGCGAATGTCACGTATGGAAGGATGGCGTCCCACGCTTGTGTTCGACGTCGACGTACACGGCCAGCATGTCGGCGATGGTCTTATTCAGACGCTCGGTCAGGCCATTGGTCTGCGGGTGGTAGGCGGTTGTGCGGCGGTGGCTCGTCTCGCTGTATTTGAAGATCGCCTGAGCTAAGTCCGCAGTAAAGGCGGTACCTCTGTCTGTGATGAGGACCTCTGGGGCGCCATGACGCAATACAATGTTCTCCACGAAGAACTTGGCTACCTCGGCCGCACTGCCTTTGGGCAAGGCCTTTGTCTCGGCGTAGCGGGTGAGGTAGTCTGTTGCTACGATGATCCACTTGTTGCCTGAAGTCGACGTCGGGAACGGCCCCAGTAGGTCCATCCCGATTAGCTGGAACGGCCGGTGAGGTGGTTCGATCGGCTGCAGAAGTCCCGCTGGCCTAGTCGGCGGTGTCTTCCGTCGCTGGCAATCTCGGCAAGTCTTAACGTAGTGGGTGACGTTAGCAGCAAGGCGTGGCCAATAGTATTTTTCCTGTATTCTGGCGAGCGTGCGGGAAACACCGAGGTGTCCAGCCGTCGGGTCGTCGTGTAGGGCCTGGAGGACTTCTGGTCGCAATGATGAGGGCACGACAAGAAGGTAGTCCGCTCGAAGTGACGAGAAGTTCTTCTTCAGGAGAACGCCGTTCCGCAAGAAAAACGACGGCAGTCCTCGCTTGAATACCTTCGGAACATCGGCGGTCTTGCACTCGAGGCCCCCAAGTTCCGCGTCGGCTCGTTGCCTTTCGGCGAAGTCATCGGCACTTATAGTTCCGAGGAAGCAGTCATCGTCGTAGTCTTGCGGTGGCGCGTCCACGGGGGCACGAGACAGGCAGTCGGCGTCAGAGTGTTTTCGTCCGGACTTGTACACGACGGTAATGTCGAATTCTTGCAGTCGTAGGCTCCACCGTGCGAGGCGACCTGAAGGGTCCTTCAAGTTAGCTAGCCAACACAAGGCGTGGTGGTCGCTCACAACTTTGAAGGGCCGGCCGTAGAGGTAGGGGCGAAACTTCGATGTAGCCCAGATGATGGCCAGGCACTCCTTTTCTGTTGTGGAATACTTGATTTCTGCCTGGCTAGCATAACTGATGACCCTTTACAGCCCGTCAGTCTTCTGCACGAGGACGGCGCCGAGTCCTACGCAGCTTGCGTCGGTGTGGATTTCCGTATCGGCGTCTTCGTCGAAATGTGCTAGTATCGGAGGCATCTGAAGGCGTCGTTTAAGTTCTTGAAATGCTTCGATTTGCGCCGTTTCCCACTTGAATGGCACGTCGGTCTTCGTGAGGTGCGTTAGTGGCTCGGCTATTCGTGAAAATTCCTTGACGAATCGTCTGTAGTAGGCGCACAAGCCGAGAAAACGGGGTACGGCCTTCTTATCGGTGGGTGGCGGGAAGGCAGCGATGGCAGCTGTTTTGCGCGGGTCCGGGCGAACACCATCTTTGCAGATCACGTGACCCAAAAACAAGAGCTCCTCGTACGCGAAGCGGCACTTTTCAGGCTTCAGGGAAAGTCCGGAGGTCCTGACTGCTTGAAGTACAGCTTCAAGGCGCCGAAGGTGTTCGTCGAAGTTTGAGGAAAACACAACGACGTCGTCCAAGTACACGAGGCAAGTCTGCCACTTCAAGCCGGCCAGTACTGTATCCATAACGCGTTGAAATGTCGCAGGTGCCGAGCAAAGACCAAAGGGCATGACCTTGAACTCGAACAGGCCGTCTGGTGTTATAAAGGCAGTCTTTTCTCGGTCTCTCTCGTCGACTTCGATTTGCCAGTAACCGGTCTTCAGGTCCATCGACGAAAAGTACTTTGCGTTGTGTAATCGATCCAGGGCGTCGTCTATCCGGGGAAGGGGATACACGTCCTTCTTCGTCACTTTGTTCAGGCGACGATAATCGACGCAAAAACGTAGAGTTCCATCCTTCTTCTTCACTAGCACCACGGGGGATGCCCACGGACTCTTCGACGGCTGGATGATGTCGTCGCGTAGCATTTCGTCGACCTGTTTCTTAACTGCTTAGCGTTCTCGCGTCGAAACTCGGTACGGGCTCTGACGGATTGGTCGGGCACCTTCTTCTGTTATGATGCGATGTTTCGCGACTGGGGTCTGTCGAATTCTTGACGATGACGAAAAGCAGTCCTTGAATTCCAGGAGCAGGGCTTGAAGCTGGTCTTGCTTGTGCTTCGGGAGGCTCGGGTTGACGTCGAAATCTGTTTGGGGATCTCGATCCTTCGAAGCAGGTTCGGTAGCATCGAAGAAGGCGAAAGCATTGCTGGCGTCCACGAATTCGTCGATGTAGGCGACCGTCGTACCAATGTTTAGGTGCCTATATTCGTGGCTGAAGTTTGTCAGCACTACCTTTCCTTTGCCATCGCGCAGCTCGGCTATGCCTCTTGCGACGCAAATCTGACGGTTAAGAAGCATGTGCTGATCGCCCTCGACGACGCCTTCCAGGTCTGCTGATTTCTGAGTGCCGACGGAAATGATGACGCTGGAGCGAGGGGGAATGGTGACCTGGTCTTCCAGCACATTCAAGGCGTTTTCCCTGGCGGCGTGTACGGTGGTAGTGCTTTTTCTGTGGATAGTGTTATCGACTTGGATCTCAGATCGATGACTGCACCATGAAGGCTTAAGAAGTCCATACCAAGAATGACCTCTCTCGAGCAACGCTGCAGGACTACGAAGTTCGCGGGATAAATCCGGTTGTTAATGGTGAGTCTCGCTGTGCAGATTCCCTCCGGTGTTACTAGATGACCTCCAGCTGTCCGGATTTCGGGGCCTTCCCAGGCTGTCCTAACTTTCTTCAGCTTCGCGGCGAACGGTCCACTGATGACAGAATAGTCGGCTCCGGTGTCGACGAGAGCTGTGATGCTGTGGCCGTCGATAAGGACGTCGAGGTCGCTAGTTCGTCGTCTCGCGTTGCAGTTAGGTCGTGGCGTGGGGTCACGGCTACGTCGCTGTGTTCCTCTGCTTCCCCGTTGCGTCGTCAGGTCTGCTTCGGTCGGCGATGTTTCATCGGCAGGGCTCTGTCTGGTTCGCGTCGTGTCTTCAAGGGTTCGTCGTGGCGTCGTCGTCGGCGGCGGAGGATCTTCGATGTTTCGTCGTACAGCAACCGCACCTCCATCGGTTGCTGCCCTTAGTTTTCCGGATACGGGCTAGGCGACCGGCCCCGGAATGGGCCAGTGTACTGGCGGCGTTGGGGAGAGGCGTAGCGGCCTGGCGACGGCGATCGGGAAGGTCCTCGGGGGGTCCACTGCGCTCCTGCCAGATAGTCGGCGATGTCACATGGTCGTTCACCCTGCTGTGGACGCGGCGCGTCGATGGCGAACCCACGCAGTCCCATCTGTCGGTAGTGGAAGCGGCGGTAAGTGTGGCCAGCTTCTCCGCAATGGTAGCAGAGTGGGCGGTGGTCGGGGGCGCGCCAAACGTCGGTCTTCCTCGGCGTGTATCGTTGGCCGGCTGGCGGGCGGTATGACGTCGGTGGCGGCGGCGGTGGTGCCTGGCGGCGGAACTGCTGGGGCGGCACGGCGTTTTGACTTGGTCGAGGAGGGGGGGCGTTGCGTCGGGCTGCAGCAGCATATGTCACTGCTTGCAGCTGCGGCTGCGTTGACTCGGGGGTGCCCAGAGACTGCTGGATTTCCCGGCGCACGACGTCGGCGATGGAATCTACTTGAGGTTGCGGTGAAGGTAGAATTTTCCGCAACTCCTCTTGCACGATTGCTCGGATGGTCTCGCGCAAGTCGTCGGAGCCGAGGGCGTGAACAGCTGCGATGTCTTTAAATGCGCAGCGATCGTACTGCCGGGTGCGCATCTCGAGCGTCTTCTCGATTGTTGTTGCCTCCCCGAGGAATTCTTGGATGGTCTTGGGTGGGTTTCTGATCAGTCCCGCGAACAGCTCCTGCTTGATTCCTCGCATGAGGAAGCGAACTTTCTTCTCCTCGGGCATCTCAGGGTCTGCGTGGCGGAACAGTCTCGTCATTTCTTCTGTGAAGAGTGCCACGTTTTCGTTTGGCAGCTGCACGCGGGTTTCGAGCAGAGCCTCGGCCCTCTCCTTGCGAACGACGCTGGTGAATGTTGCCAGGAACCTGGTGCGAAAAACGTCCCATGTTGTCAGGGTTCGCTCTTGGTTCTCGAACCATGTTCTAGCTGCGTCCTCCAAGGCGAAGTAGACATGCTGTAGCTTGTCGTCACTGGTCCAGCCATTGAAAAGGGCGACTCGGTCGTAGGCTTCGAGCCAGCTTTCCGGGTCTTCGAACGACGATCCGCGGAAGGTTGGCGGCTCCTTGGGCTGGCGGAGAAAGATTGGCGCAGGCTGCACGTGGTCGGTCATCGTCGCTGTGGTCGATGTTGAGATCTGCGGCTGCCTGGGTTTTTCGGGAAGGAGCCCGTGCTCTGGCTGCAGTCCCTTCTGCCTGCGGCTTGTTCGACGATCCGGGATTTCCTTGCCGTCGTCCTCGTCGCGGCTTGGGCTTGGATCAGCGCTCCGCGGTGGCGTCCGGATCATGAAGCAGCACCACCAGATGTCACGTGGTCGTGACATTGACGAAGGCAGCAGACAGCACGTCAGAGATGAAACTGTTTTATTTGGCTGAACTTGTGGCCGGGAAATTGAAAAGCAATACACTGACAGCGGCGAAGAGAGCGTCGACCGTCGATCAACTGACTAGCGGTCAAGCGTGTCAGTTTTTATACAGGCGCTATCGAACTTTCCAGCGATATCGCTGGTGGCGGCGTTATCTCTCGACAAAGCTGGAACATTCGCGTGCGGCGCGCAATCTTAACAAAACGATCTACAATGGTCGGGAAGCTTCGCGAACAATGTGGCGCGCTTTGCGCTGCGCGTTGCTGACAGTCTTGGTGGGTGTAGCTTCAACTCATGAAACATAAGACGCGCGGCAATATCTTCGTTGTGTCCTGAGAATATACGTAATGTAGGAGGGCGTGTAAGGAGCTTTCTTGTGAGGGATGGTTATTTCCGAGACGAGGTCAGTGTAATAGAAACGCTGCCTAAACTTAAACATCTTTATATCGCCATGACACGGGTGCAGGGTTCGGCGACGACGACAAGATCATAATAATCATCAACAACGGCGACGACGTTGTTGTTGCCCAGACAAAGTAACAGTAGTGTACATATGACAGGAACAGACCGTAATAAATTTGCATCTTTGCCCCCGTAGGCAACAATGCGCGGCAGCGCGCCATAGCCCCGGTAACCGCAGATAGCTTACCGCAAAGATAATGGATGCGGGTATCCCAACGTAAACTAGAGGAAAAATATACCCCAAGAATTTTCAACCCTTCAACCAACTCAATGCGTTGATTCTGAAAGTAAATATCATTGCGAATGACAAGGGGTTTATTTTTAGCGCGAAACACGATAACATTTTTCTTTAATTTACCCTAAGCCAAATTTTAAAATTTTCCAGTCCAGTCGGACAAATTGATCATAATTTCATTGCATTTTTCGACTAGCTTGTTGGCATCAGGACCTGACACACAATGTGCAATCATCTGCGTACATGATAAATTGCACACCATTGGCTATACTTACAATATCGTTAATAAATACATTAAACAAAAGTGGTCCGAGAATACTGCCTTGGGGCACACCGTATGCAACAGGTAAATGAGGTGACTTGTGGTTATTGATGGAGACTCACTGATTCCGTTCTTAAGGATACGACTGAAGTACAGTGAAACCTCGGTGATACGAATCTTATGGAACCACCAAAAATATTCGTATCATCCGAAATTCGTTAGCATGCGACAAAAGAAAGCTGGCGTACGTACATTTTCATTTATTGTTTTTCAGGGCCACAGCAACGTCAGGAAGAACCATGAATGATCGTTAGTTAAGTTTTTAGACGTCGTTAGGCGAGGTAAGCGTGAGTCAATTCTGCCTCATCTTCCCAACGCAGCGGTACATCTCTGAAGAAACGGCCGCAAGACATCGTCGCGTCTGCACGCCGATACCAGCCGGCTAAGCACGGATCGTAAACTGATGCCTCCGGCGGAATTTGACTCGGTTGATGTCGGCGGGTTCAGCATGAAATGAGAAGACATTATGGAGAATTACCGATTTAAGGCTGCGGTCATGATAGCGACATTGGACGGAAATGTGCATTTGGCAGGTTTCTGCGGCAGGTGAGCCGGACCCTGTAAAACTTTTGGGGAGGGGCGAAGCATGTAGGGAACGGTGTTTCAGCTCCACTAACGTGACACCTGTGGAAGGGCGAAGCATGCAGTGTGCGCCGGTGTTTCTCACAGCAAAATGACTGCTAATGGGCAATGAGATACAGAAGAAAGATTAAACACAGAGACCCGCAGTCGGCTCTAAGTTAACGTGCACGCTACGAATCTTTATTATTAAACAACACACAAGAGAAATCACCCAGCGGCACTACATTGCAGGTCAAGATCCAGTGCCTATATATACGGGGTGGCCGGTAAACAGTTGTGCAGAGCGAGCAGCCGGTGTTTTCAAGAAACTCGCTAGCAGAAGCTGCCTGCGTCGGCGCTGTCTCTCGCTGGCGAGGCGCGTTCTCGTTCCTCGCGAGCTGATATTAGTTCAGCGTTCATTGCAGAAGGAGCATTTCCATAGAAAACGCGTGCTGTTTGCTCTCTCTCGCCACACGGCGCCAGCTGAGGCGGTGGCGCCCTCTCTTGCGCTCAAGCAAAGGGACAGAACACGACGATGCAAGCGAGCAAATGGGTCACGATGATGCACCGCCGACAAGCCGAGACCCTATGGCGCTAATAAAGAAAGAACGGAAAGCAGTAGGCAAGCTACGCCCACGCGAAGCTTCGCTTGCTCCCATTTCCTCGAGAGGCTAAGAGCTCCTGAGATTTTTGCGTCATTGCGGATTAAAAACGATACACTTAAATGTCTGTCTCAAGGTCATGGGACTCCAAAAAGTGCGGTACGCAAATGGAAAACTTAGCAAGCGCGCGAGCAGCGCGTCTACTTCGGCCACGTCATTCATGTGTCATCAAAAAAATATAAAAAGCACGTAAAAAACTATGCGGCTACTTCTGAACGGCATGGACGCTTCGGCAGCCCTCAGTTCTCGACAAATACTAGACGCTCTGTGCGAGTTGGTCGGGAAAGAAGAAATTAAATCGACGCTATTTTCTGCCTCCCGTCCTGGGGTCATGGCTCAGCGCATTTAGGGATGGGGAGGGGGAAGTAAAGATGATAGGAAGGAGGAGAGAAGATAGGAAGAAGGAGAGAGCAGATGACAATAGAGTATCTTGACAGAGCAGGCGGGAGCACGATGCCAATGGGTTCGTGTATAGGGCGGCGAGTTCGGCAGGAGCCGCAAACTCAAGGAATACTTGCAGGCCTGGTATAGTGGTTTGTGCGGGAGAGAGGAAATCCTTCACAGTTGTCGCAGGGAGACCAAGCAGGTGATAGCGGTAAGAGCAGGGCAGGAGAGCGAATTAGATGCTCCAGCGTTTATTCGTTACCGCATCTGCGGCACACAGACGACGAGCAGCGACCCGTAGAGCACACGCGTGCCGCAGGCCAGCCGCGGCGGGTCCGCAGGCAACGCAGCAGCCACTGCTTGCGTCTCTCCAGGGTGGCCTCCGGTACGGGTGGCCCTGGGTGGCCGCTTGCCACCCACTTGATGGGGTGAGCAGTTGATAGAGTTGCCGCAGTCGATGCAGGGACTAGTCCGACAGGCTGCCGCCTTGGTGAGTCGGCCGTCGCCGTGGTGGGCTGCCTTTGTGGCGGCGTCCGCCTCCTCATTCCCAGCTGACACAACTGCTTGAAAGCATCGTTTAAGGGGAGATGCTACTCGAAGACACGTTTTTAATATTCATCCTAGTTCAATGAACCTTGGGTTGTTTTCATAAATTGTTATGCTGATTTCAAATATATAATTAGTTTGCTTGCAAGTTGCATACTTTTCGTTCTGCATCATGAGAGATGTGTAAAACGTAGGCCTTGTAGGCCTTTTCCGATCCTTAAACTTCTCTACATTTTGACAATTAATGGCTCATATCATTCCATTTGAACAGTAGAGTACCGAAAGCTACCCAGAAAGTGCATAGAAAATATTTACTAGATATGAAAAATTCAAACATGGAAAATCCGTTATTACCCAGACCCCAGTAAAGGTTCACTTGCAAGTTTGCGAATATGCATAAATAATATTGAGATTTGGAGAAGATAACTCCACTCCTCCCACCTTAGAGAAAATTTGGGCAAAAGTTCATGCAGATCCGAGCACCAGAAGTACCAAAAACAAGAGGGGCGCGCTGAAAAAGTTGCCGGAAAGTGTGTTTTGAGAAAACCAAAGTTTAAAGTTAAAATTGGATGTTTATTTATGAACAATTAACGAAATCCGATCAAAATTACACACAAAAGGGGTAAATTGTTCTTATAGTAGCCACTGCCACCAAAATGAGTCAGTGCCGTGAGTTTCTCCTTCACAGCTCTTTAGAGCAGAGTAGCTATTGCGTGACCTCCCGCTGCCGTAAGTTCTGCTTGCGATCGGTCCGTCACTCGCCGCCCCTACGCTGGTTTCCTCGCTCGAAGCAACTCGCTGCAACGTATGCGTGATCGAAAGAATACTTCCGGGGCCCTCGCTGTTCTCGCATTTTAGTTCCAGAAACGACGCCTTTGCGTTTGCAACCTCGTTCCCGGACGCGTATTCCCGAACGGTGACACGTTGGACACTCTGCACCGATCACGAGGATGTTCAATGCTGTTATGTCAGCGATCAAGAAAGACTCTTTCTACCGTCATCTTTCTTCGTCGTCGAATAGTCTCTTTGAGAGGCACTGACCTACTCGAACGCCGCGGCAACCTCGTCGGACTCGGAAGCACCGCCGTCGCCGTCGCCGTCGCTAGGCCTCGCGGCAGCAGACGCACTTGCCGTTCGGCGAGTGTTTGGCTTGGATTTCCGCCGGCGTCCTCGAAATTTCTTCACCGAGCAACACTTCACTGGCCGGTGGCTGCTCTTGCTACGGTTCTCTTCTTCCATGATGAAAATAAATATGCGAGACAAACGTTGTTAAGCTGCGCAACTCGATGAAACAGCGACCCTGCAAGCAGGCTTCTCAACACGCAAGGCGCGCAGCGGGCAATGGCGGTCCTCGATTCGTACCACGTGATTTAAAAGCCAGTCTCAGCGCTCGAAAAGCGCGGCAAAAGCATGCTTTTATTATTTATTGCGCTTCTGAAGCGCGGGAAACCGTGGTTTTTTGGAGATATCCTCATGCGATCCCCAATGGCGAGAGGGCGCGCGTTATCGGCCGCGAGGCGAGAGAAGGCGTCACACTTTCGCCCAAGATTAACAGCCACCTTGTGCTCTTTAGACGCAATTTTAACGCATTTCCAGTTGACTCTCGACTTTGATTTTTATTTTCGGAACAGTAGAGATACTAACCTTTAATAAAACAGGTGAGAACAAAAAATTCGATGAGCTTTTTAAAAAGTCGCGTTTTTCGACCCGCATCTCCCCTTAAGGTTATGACCCACTCATTGGCAACCTTCCAGAGTGAGGTCAAGAAATGTCTCTCTTTCAATAAAGTGCCCTTTCTTAAATCCAGAATTTCTGAACCTAGGCCATTTGTCTTCGAGAATCAGTTCCAGATTCTGGTGATATGTGACCCTTACTCTTAAATTTTTCTAAGCGTATCATATCAGAGTCATTCTTGTCACCCATCTTTAGTGAGCGGATCAAGCTTGTTGAATGCATTAGATGTGAATTTACATACGTGGAGTGCTATCATGCCGCCAGACAAAGACAAACAGTACGTTTGATTAATTGTGAAAACGAAGGTGGGCACCTTCATAATTTTGGCTCACGCTTACTTGAAGGATACGTTCAACGGAAGCTATAGCATTTCATGCCTATATAGGTTCACCTACCGAAGCGTCGCTCAGCGTTCCAGATGCAGCTTATCCGTGTTTATGGATCTTTTAGTACCAAGCGTTTTAGTGTTTTTTGATCAGTGAAAAGCACGCTGTCAACCGTATCTTTGCCGATGCGGTCAAACGCGTCTTTTGCCGACGCAAAGCTTGGCACTGGTAATGTTAAAATCGTAAATCGCTCTCATCGCAAAACGCCAAAAACGCCTCTCGCCGTGGACGAAGAAGGGCACGGTGTTACGGTACGGAATCGTGAGCATTATTTTATCACCAAAAGCGGGCAATCGAAATACCGACCATGTAAGCAACGCAGTTTCTGAAACGGCTTATATTTTTACGTACTCTTTCCATCGCAGTTTCGCTTTTAAGCAGCTGATCTTGCTGAAGACTACCAGGTCGTCACCTGAAAGGGGGCTATCGCGATGACAAACCCACTTGCGCTAGTGGTTTCACTTGCACACAATTTATTTGCCGGTAATAGTATGCGGGCAACAAAGTATTTCTCAACGCTCGGTTGTCTTCGTTCCTTTCGGTTTGATGAATACAAATAACCTAAAGAACACGCGCTCATGCTCGCTTACAAGCTTCGATGTGCACCTGCTGCAACCCAGGGAAGCAATCGATGTATACAGCTACAGGAAAACGTGAAATCGACACCAGAAAACTAGAAACAATAACAACAACAAAAAGCGAAAATGCTTTACGGAGTACGCTTTCTTACTTACAATCCAAACATCTTGAACATAAACCCATTTCGCTCTTTTTTATCTTTTCTTTTACGCTACTTAGTCTACAAAAGAGCCTTCGCGGATTGCATGCAGAAGCATAGTAAAGAAGTGTGCGCTTCGGTTCCGTTGCCTTGGCTGCGCTGCCACAGAAAGTTGTCGGCAGGTGTATAGTACGGGATGACTTTTAGATGTGAAGCATCTTATGGCGGAGTTCAATCCGGTGGTGGTGGTGGTGTGCGGCGTGACCACCCTTACTGCGCATGCGCAAACATTATCCACTTCCCCTCTCCACTCCCTCTCTCCCCTTTCCCTCTCCACATCACCTCTTCCCTTCCCTTACCCACTCATTTCCCTTTCCCACCCCTCCCCACTGCTCCTCTCCCCTCAAATCTCCCCTTTCCCCTCCCCTTTCCCCTCCCCGTTCCCCTCCCCTCTCCCCTCCCCCTTTCCCCTTCTCTCCTCCTCCTTTCCACATCACCTCTCCCCTTCCCCTTTCCCTTCACCCTCTCCACTTCCCCTCTCCCCTTTCCCCTCACCACTCCACCTCTGAAACGCGGGCTCTACATGCCGAAACACTGCTTCGCATCGCCTCATGGTCCCCTTTAGCGGGAGATGGTGTGATTTTTCCTGAACGTCTTGAAAGTTTCTTTCTCGCCTTGTTGAAGCCTAGAGAAGGAACCCCTCCGAAATAAGTTCACTCAGAAATGACCGTCGACATAAAACCGTGCTGGAAAATGTGTGGGGAAGAGGCGCCGCCAGGCACTAGGCTCTGTGCTCTACTATGGAAGAGCTGGATACAATTGTGCCTGAGAAGTGCATGTAGGAAATGATGCAGCGATTAGGACTAATTACCGCACTATGGAAGCGCGGCAAGCTGTCAGTAAGGCAATATGTTTAGAAAAGGTTTATTTCGCTACGAACACCTATGAAGCGTTTTACGACCGGTCTTTGGAGCCGCAATTTCCCAGCAGGCGATTTGAGAACACCGTTTAAAACCACCGCCATTTCAACCATTGAACGAAAGAGATATCAGTAAAAACATACCGCACACAATTCACAAAAAATAAACAAAAATTACAACTGCTCAAATAGCTCAACAAAGACAATTACTGTTAGTAGAAATGGACAGTTTAAAAACTAGCGCGTAATCACAGAGAAATGTTGAGTGCGCTTACCCACCAGTAATGAAGAATTCTTAAATGCGATATTGCGTTTATCCGCGGAGGTGTTCATTAAAGGGTCCCTCACCAGGCCACATACCAAATTTTGGTTAGACGCTTTAAGTTGTTGTGTGCCGAATGAAGAGCAGTATGCCGCAACAATTTTTCAAATCGGTTCGTTACGAGCTGAGAAAAACAATAATTTGTAGCGGCGCGAAACCATGATGAGAGGAGGCAAGTTTCAAACCCTTGCCACTCGCCCCGTGTAGCCTTAGTAAGCCAAATCCTTTCCCTGCCCTCTTCACTTGACCCATACGCGTGGACACGTCATGTGCATGCATGGTCATGTGCGCATGACGTGCCCGAGCCAGCCCGAGCACGCGAGCGGCGTTGCACGGCCGCTACTTTTTTTTTTTTTTTATGTAGCGGCCGAGGGCGTTTTGTCGCGTTCTCTGTGGTGTACTGCCTGTTTCTGCGGGACAGGCATGAAAGTTGAGACGTTTGTACGGGCACGAGAGTGGCGGTATCATGAGCCAGTGCCGCATTAACGTTTACTTGGACGCGGTAGAATCAATGAGCATAATGAGTGCTCGAACGCGCCAGAACATTACTTTCGTTTCTAGGGCTGGCGTCTGCTCGATGCGCTAACCGCAGGGACACGAATGCATGGGAAAGGGAGGCACATTAGCCCCGCATCTCGCTGCAATTCACGAAAAAAAAAATGAAAAAGACGCACACATTCCCTTTGTGTGTCTCATTATTTCTCTCAAGTTTTATTAATCTATTCAAGCAACAATTTACACAAACTACACATGTCGTGTCAAATAATTATCGCAGTGTCCCGTGCTACTGTTGGCGACGTCAGAGCACAGTCGTCTACGTAGAGGAGCGACGTCACAGCACTACTATCTACGTAGGGCCATTTTCTCGTGTACGTCATCCACTCATTCTCTAAAGCGCGCGCCCGCGAGAGGAAGGGCAAGCAGCGTTCACCTTGAAACCCATTTCCGCGGCACTAACGTTGCAGATTTTGGCAAACGTGATCGTGAACGCCCAGTGTATGCATTGCGCTCGTTAGCTCAAAATTGCCAAACCTGGTGAGGGGCCCTTTAAGGTTCTACTCAGCGCTCGCGTTCGAAATAAAGATGCAGAATTACGACAGCATCATAGGTTACCGAATAATGCGAAACGGAAACACGCAGACGTACAGTAATTCGGTTTTATCCACGAAATCGCCAACGATATCTTCGTCGTGTCCTGAGAGTAGGTAATGTAGGAGGTCATGTAAGGAGGTTTATCATCGGGGATTGTTATTTCCGAGACGAGGTCAGTGTAATAAAAACGCTGCCCAAACTTTAACACCTCTATCTCTCCGCAACACTACCGCAGGCTGCGGCGACCACGACAACACAATCATTATCATAAACAACGACGACGACAACAAGAAGTGCATGACGTTAAGAGAAGGCAGAAGAACAGTTCCACGCAAGAACACGAACAAGAACACTATACCTCCTATAATCGGTCTAAATTATTCCTTAGCGTTAGCTACTAATCATCTGGTGTTCACTTGTGGTATGCCATGTGTTTGATTTAATTTCGATAAACACCAGCAAAGGAATTCGCGAGACTCTTTGTGTAAACATCAAAAGCTTCGGATGAATATTTCAAAAATTGGGAGTCGCCCACTGCGCGCTAGGGCGCGTCCCGCAGGACCTCATTAAAGTTATTTCAATCAATCAATCCCTGCAAGAGTTAGAAAAACTGCGTGCGACGACATAATTGAGCAACCACGTGACAGCAACGAGACGATTAGCACCAAAACTGTGACATTAGCAAACTGACAAGCCGTTTGCTACATTAATGCACGGAAGGGAAAAAAAAACTAGAGGGAGCGCTCCTGACGTCCACAAGCAGCGCCTCCTAGCCAACTTCCTCTGAAGCCGTCAGGTGCTCGCGTTCGTGTCAAACTTCTCATGATGCTCCTGTGTCATTTTATTTTTTGCTGCGCTCTTGAGGTAAAAAACAAAACAAAACAAAAAGAAACAAACGAGCGCGCGTCCAGCGCCCACAAGCCAACCTCTTTGGACGCCACTACCCCCTCGTTTTCCAGGCGCTGGTCACCACGGGGGGAAAGAAAAAACTTGGAGGCAGGGTCACGTGAAAGTTTTCAAGCCGAGCCATAAAAAACTAAAAAGCAGCATGCTAGGAATTTTGACGAGCGCATGGAGAGCGAGGGGCGGGGGATGAGGGGGGGGGGGGCTGCGGCGTCCTAGGAGGTTGGCTTGTGGACGCTAGGCTCCTTATGTTTTTTTTTTTCATGGGCCCACCAACAAAGGAAATGAGACAGGAGCATGATGGGAAATGTTACACGAACACGAGGAGCTAGCAGCTTCAGAGGAGGTTGGCTTGTCGACGCTAGGCGCATTTCTCCTATCCCCCCCCCCCCCCCCTCAATTCTGGTTCCAATTCCCAGCATGCTGCTGTTTCATCTTTTTATGTCTGGGCTTCATAATTCCCACGTGACACTCTGTCCTAGTTTTCTTTTTAGGGGCGAAGCTCCTTAAGGCGGCACCCGTTCGTCCCTCGTAGTAGTGCGTAACCAGTCGTAACGCTAGTACCAGATCTTGACCTCCAAGGTGGTGCCGGTGGGAGATTTTCCTGTGCGTTGTTGAACAATAAAAAATTCGCAGCGTGCGCGTTAACTAAAAGCCGAATTCTTCTGTCTCTCATTCCCCATTAGCAGCCATTGGCATGTTCCAGTAGGAAACGTTAGTAGAAGTAGAAGTGTAAGTGTTAGCTAAAAGCCGACTTCTTCTGTCTCTCATTCCCATTAGCAGCCATTGTTTACCTCCAAGGTAGTGCCTGGTGAGATTTCTCCTGTGCGTGATTAAACAATAAAAATTTTGTTCAAAACGCCGTTGATTGATGAAATAAACCAACGAAAGACGCCAGATGTTTTGTAAAAGCAAAACGAAAGAACGCCAGATGTTTCTAAAGCAAAACGAAAAGACGCCAGCTGCTTAACGAAAGACGCCAGATGTTTTCTAAAGCAATGGTTTTCTAAACAATGAAAATTCACAGCGTACATGTAAAATTAAAGTGAGCTGCAAGTCGTCATAACTCATCGAACCTTTAGTATAAACGCGCCCGATCTCACGTCGGTGATGATGTACTGGGCAGAATTCACGGAAGATTCACGGTTTACCGATGAACCTCCGCAGCTTCGCCCACTCATCATCATTCACTCCGTGGATATGCTGTGATTTTTCCTTCATGTAATAATGGCTACACTCCACGCGTGCGCCTCCACATATCGGCACCAGTTCTACCGAAACGCACATTTGCGTTTCCCGGCAAAGAGACAATGTCGTCGTCGCTATAGGCGACGACGACATTCGAACATGAGCGTCCGCCTGGACGCGAGCAAGTTGAGGTGGAAAATCATGTTGTTCTTGATTGCTTCGAAGGGTATCGGCTTGGGCTAGTTGGTATGTCATGACGAATTGTATAGCGCAAACGGGGTACTTGGACAGACAGAGAAAACGAGGACAGGCGCTAACTTCCAACTGATTTTATTAAGCAGAATCCAACATTTATATATGGCACAAAATGCAAAAGATGAACATGTGACAGAAGATGCGCTAAGCGAAATACGTTAAGGTAGACGCTGCGCAATCAAAAACAAACAAAACAAAACAAACAAAAGCATGAAATAATGCAAAACCGGTCAGTGCGTGCGTGCGCCAGTGCTTCCTAGTGTACAAGGTTCCTCTCTCCTGTGGTGCATGCTACATCGGCCAGACGGGTAGGTGTATTAATGGCCGGATAAGGGAACACGCTAACAACGTAAAAAAATGGCAAAGACGGGTTTCTGGCACAACACTGCACGTCTTGTAAATGTTCACCCCTTTTTGATCGCACATTCACTGTGTATAAACACAGGAATGATCGCACCCGAATGATTGTTGAGGCTGCGCAGATGGCAAGCGAGCATGACATGTGTGTTAGTAAGCCATCCGTAACCCTCTCTGACAAGGAATTAAGTTTCCTAGGAAGCACTGGCGCACGCACGCACTGACCGGTTTTGCATTATTTCATGCTTTTGTTTGTTTTGTTTTGTTTGTTTTTGATTGCGCAGCGTCTACCTTAATGTTTTTCGCTTAGCGCCTCCTCTGTCACATGTTCATCTTTTGCATTTTGTGCCATATATAAATGTTGGATTCTGCTTAATAAAATCAGTTGGAAGTTAGCGCCTTGTCCAAGTACCCCGTTTGCGCTATACAATTCCTTATGATTGCTTCGCATTGCATGCTGAAATGTTTCCATATCAAAGGTGGTCACAATCATCATTAAATCCCAGATTTCGAGCAAATGCCTATTTTGTTCCTTGCACTAGAATTTCGCTTCCGAGTGCAGTTTGAGACCGCTATTCATGTTAGCGAGCAACACGGACTATCCGGAACTCTTTGGGATTCAACCTAGTCCTTAAGTTCAACAATTAGCAGCAGCGAAATAGGACTCATATGATTAGACCCGCTCAATACGAGGCATTCCTCCCTTCCGGTATTTTAGTGGTCTAGCTGTCTGCTCGTGTTGCCCTTCTCAGTGATGCCGAGAAGAAAGCGACCCAGGAGTGTGTCGATTCGACAGTGGACATTTGACTCACCATGCCCTCTTAGAGAATAATAGGAGAGACCATATTTTACAAACTTTTCGAAAAAAAGGACAATACCACGGTCATTTTCAACTGTTGGCGACTTCGTGGAATCATAAGCAACATCTTTTTGCTTTCCTGTCGTAGATACAGGTCGCGAAAGTCTTTGTTTTGAAATTATTAGCATTTGTGTAAAAATTTATTGTGCCTACGTTTACAACGTCGCAGGCCTAAAACGTTGTTTTACCTGCCCATTTTTGGCGCCTGTAATGCGCTTTTAAATGCCTAAAAATCCGCCCTCTGGACTCGTCATATTCGCCGTATACACCTCAAAAGTCACACCTATGCAGCTCTCTCTTGATGTTTTCGCTAATGGTTAACGAGAAGAATCTAAGCAAAGAGCCAAGCTTCGTTTCTAGACGTCAACATTTAAATAAATTAGCCTTAGGTGGCCTGTTCTCTGTCAAATCTCGTCACCTCATTCCTTGCTAGCACGTAGAGCTCAGTCAGTTTCGTGTCATGTTACCATCCGATATTGGTGTAAACACTCCTTTAAGTAAGTCCGGCTTTGCCTGCCGCAGTGGTCGAGTGGTTATGGTGCACGTACTGGAGACGCGAAGGTCACGGGTTCGATTTGCGGCCGCGGCAGCCGCCTTTCGATGGAGGTGAAATGCTAGAGCCCACCATACTGTGCGATGTCAGTTCACGTAAAAGAACAGCAGAGAGTCAAAATGCCCGCAGCCCTCCACTGCAGCGCTCCTCAGAATCATATCATAATCTTGGGACGTAAAGCCCGAACAATTATATTAATGAAACAAACTGTATTTTATTATATTTAAGTATGGCAAATGTATTGTAACACCACGGGTTTAGTGCCATAATAAACGGAGTTGTATTTCGTATATGACATGGGATCTACAGAAAAGAGGTCAGTAGAACATAGGTCAACACGCCTGCGAACCGCAGTTTATATTTAGGGAATACTACGCAAAATAACAAGCACTTTCCTGTGCAATAGTTTCACCATTTACTTATTCATTATACGGATAGTAGAAACATGTTGTTGCATTTCTCGGTACTTAAAGGAGAAGAGCGCATTAGTGTCGCTTGAATAAAAGCTTTTAAAAGGCGCTCCTACTTCTTGCACAAAGAATATCTGCGACGTGCGATTTTTGGCCGAAATAAAGAACAATAAAAGCGAAAGAGGTAAGCGAGTGAAATCTGATAAAATAAAAAAAAACTGGGGTAAAACAAGGACAAACAAGATAAACTGAAAATTAAAACAAGAAAAAAATAATTCTACGAAAACAGGGCCGAAGCTGTCTTGCGTCAATTGACATTCTCAATGCGAATATCCCAACAGCGACGCGACGACGCTCCGTCAGTGTCGTAAAAACGCCTTTTAACGCGCTGGCCTAATCCATGCGAGATATTCTTAATGGTGATCTGTTTCACCGGATGAGGCGCACGCCTGTGGCTTGGCAATCAGAGCATCGGGCTACCGTATTAGTGGGCTAGAGCACAAACCCCGTCGCCAGCACCTATTAATTCGAAAGCCTTAGATGCCTCACCAAACGCGAAGGTTGACCGGCGGCGTTGGCTTTGGCGGCGTCAACACGAGTGATGCGAAAAATTCGGCAGATCCCACGCACTGTGGGAATCGGTTTTATGCGAAGCAGTCAGCGAGTACTTCTATGCTGTTTTTTATGGCTTTGAGCCAAGCTTTACGAGATGGATCGACGTGTTTTTCTAAGTGTAGTGGCTGTGTGCACATCGTGGGCTTACCAGACATCTCGACAACACTGGCGTTTAAAGGGTAACTTATGGTGCGACGTAACGCCAGCCCTCACGTTAGAGTACATACGTCAGTATTAAAGAAACTTAGTGCACTTTATGGTGAAATCATTTGAATATCATGCGTAACTTTCGTTACTGTATTCCTCCGAGATCGAGCAACGCTCTCTGAATCATAGGAATACAAATGAAATGTTTATTGAACTGCTATAAAAGCGGATCCAACACTGGAACCACATACGTTAATCTGATATGACGCCTGTATCGTAGGAGCACATATATAGTGTTTATTGCCTTCTTTTAAAATTAGATAGCCAGCACCACAACCACAATTCACGTTGCGCCGCCATTATGCCTGCATAGGCTGTTTTTACAAACCAGGTTATAGGCCTATTGTGGCTCTGTGGTAGAATACCTGAATGCCCCACAGAATGCCCCGCAAAATGCTTGGGTTCAATTCCTGCTGGGATCCGAATTTTCATTCTTTCCAGTCGTCGGGTCAACGCGGTCGATGTCGGTTTTTCTTAACGCTGTCGCATTTAAACTACGAATGTCCGTTCTCGCCGTTCCTGGGCAGATATTAACTGTCAATCACCTGTGGCGCATACTCGTACACCGCTGCCCGTGGTAAACGTGTATGTGCCACACGTTTCTGAAGAAACGACGCACGTGACAGGACTTTCACGTTATCCATGCCATAACCCGACACTCATATTCATCAAATCCACTTACCTTCCCATGCCAATTTTGGTCTACATCAAGTTAAGTAGGCGATCATGAGAACACTCAGACGTAGGCGGATAGATAGATAGATAGATAGATAGATAGATAGATAGATAGATAGATAGATAGATAGATAGATAGATAGATAGATAGATAGATAGATAGATAGATAGATAGATAGGAAAGAAGGAATACAAAAGGGAGAAGGCAGGGAGGTTAACTAGACAACAGTCCGGTTGCCTACCCTACGCCGGGGGAAAGGGAAGGGGAGCGAAAAGATGAGATAGAGGGAGAGAGGGGAGCGAAAAAAAAGGAAATGATCAATAAATGTACGGACATGTATGTGGCGGTGGCACTCTAAAAATAGTCACAAGCGTTCGCAAGGGTTCACACAGGCCCGTAGTCCATAAAAAGCACAAAAGTGCTTTAGGCAGATACGTAGATAGAAACGCTCAAAGTGTCAAAGTTCGCTAAGAAATGCTTCGCATTTAAAAACGTCTATATGACGTCCTTATGATGTCACACACATAAAAACATTGTTACGCCATCATGAAGCCACTATGACGCCAGAGGATTTTATCACATGGCATCGTCACTTGTTCAAAGGTGAACCGATCACGGAGGCAGCGCAAAACAAAGGGAGGTGCAGAAAGCTTCCAAAGCCTCCGGTCCTGGAGGCATCGTGTTTAGAATTAAAATCTGTTGGAACGCCACCGAAGTCGTTCAATTGTGCGTAAGCATTGTTCTACTTCCTCCCCTTGATCGCCTTCGATGTTGCTGCTGTCCTGTCTCGCCGTTGCCGTATTCGTTTTGTTTGAAGAAACGACGTGGCGTATGCGTGGAGACGTGGCTTCTGAGATTGGCTCCGGCTACCGCGCGTTGCGGGAGCCCATCGTGGAGGCAACGGCTAAGATGAGGAAGTGGTAGAATGCTGGCGCATACTCCTAAGCGCTTCTAGTTGTTTCCGCTTCTGCCCGGTACTCCCGGTACAGATTGTTCAAGTACATTTGCATTGCCAAAACATGTGCGTTTAGCAGAGTATGCAAGCGTGAACGACACATCGTAATAGTTATTGTTGGTGTTTTACGTCGCAAAAACAAGACATAGAAAGAGAAAATAGACAACCACCCGTTTGTAGCACGAAGCCACAAGGAAATCCATACGGATTTCCTTGTGGCTTCGTGCTACAAACGGGTGGTTGTCTATTTTCTCTTTCTTAACCCTTCCGCCACCTTGCGGGTTTCCGCAGAACTGATTTGCAAAAACAAGACATGATTATGAGAGACGCAGCAGAGGAAGGCTCCGGAAATTTCGACCACCTGGGGTTATTTAACTTGCGCTTAAACCTAAGCACAAGGGCCACTCGCTTTCGCCTCCATCTAAATGCGGCCGCCGCGCCCCGGATTCGATCACGTGACTTTCAAGTCTTTGCTCAAGCACCATCACCAGTAGGCCACTGCGACGGGTTAGATGAACTTCGTGTACTACTTAATGGCAATAGCGTAATGCCCCTCTAGGATTTCTGTCCTCTGTTGAGTACGTACACGTATACGCAATGTGCCAAACATTGGTAGTAAAGAAGAAAAATCGACGCAGAATTTCCTTTGGGAATTGTCTATGTGATGCGTAAGAGTAGAGCTGAAGCTTGTAGCCGTCCCTAGAACGCTGTTCTCGGGAGGCATCGGTGTGGCGTCTTTCATATTTCTTCTAGCGTTGGTCAGCGTATGATATAGTATGATATCAGCGTATGATATAGGCTCCCTTCATCACGTGACTACCGAAACGCGAGTCTGTCATTAAATTTCCGCAAAGGGTATATTTTCTCGATGTGTACAATCCTACACGTCGTCTGTACATCTTGTCCTGCAGAGGACTTCTATTCGACAACCGCGAAATTCAACGTAGCTTGCATATAGAGTGTTCTACTTCTCTTTAAAGCCGATAACTGCGCTAATAAACACGGACAAACACGAGAGAAGACAGGACGTGCGCATACTCACAACTTACTCCTGTCTTCCCTCACTACTTACCTCGTCTTCGTCCGTGTTTACTAGCGCAGTTATAGGCTTTAAATTGAATGTGAACCAACTAGCCCGACTTGGTGCTCTACTTTAGTGTTCTACTCCTGCATTTTTCTTACACCGTGGATACAATGCATTCATAGGGTTCCTCTGTATTCACATTCTTCAAACATGGGTGTGTGGCCCAGCGGCTAACACACTCGCCTTAGGAGCGTGGGGGTCTTTGGTTCGAGCTCCAGCATTCGCAAGATGATTTATTCATTTATTTATTGATGGCGATAATCTTTTTATGTGACGAACTTACAATTTGCTCGAAAAGTCGGCAGAGAGAGAGAGAGAAAGGTTAAGTGAAAGGCAGGGAGGGTAACCAGAAGTTTAAAATGTTCCCACTCCAGTGGCTACGACACTCGGCTTCTGTTGTATTAGGCTGTGGTCTCAGCAACGGCAATAATTTTTTTTATTCACCTAAATTATCGCGCATGCTCAAATGGTTGACAGTCGGAGTGTAGACATGCTATGAAGTTGCGGGTGCGCGCTGTTATTCAGGCTATGCCGCTATAGGCTCCCCACGCATTTTGTGAGAAGCCCTATGCAATCTTCTGCGAAGCGTGTTACGATACGTTACGTTATAGAAACAAAATTTCAACGGCGCACATGACAAACAACGTTTGCGCTTAAAAAAAAAGGGGGGGGGGGACGTTTTAGACTACAAGGTACCATGGGAGAGCTCGATGCACGATAACGCTGAAGAAAATATTACTTCATTCAGAATACTATGCACGCTTAAGAAAAAATGAAATAGAGCTCCTTATGCACTTACCTAAAACGACTGGAAGGTCAAAGTCATCTTTTTAAATGCGAAGCATTTCTTGGCGAAACTTTGGCTCTTTGAGCATTTCTATCTATCTATCTATCTATCTATCTATCTATCTATCTATCTATCTATCTATCTATCTATCTATCTATCTATCTATCTATCTATCTATCTATCTATCTATCTATCTATCTATCTATCTATCTATCTATCTATCTATCTATCTATCTATCTATCTATCTATCTATCTATCTATCTATCTATCTATCTATCTATCTATCTATCTATCTATCTAGCTGCTTACGTCTTGGTGCTCTCACGATCGCCTGCTTAACTTGGTGTAGACCAAAATTGGCATGGGAGGCTAAGAGGATTTCACAAATACGACTGTCGGGTGATGACTTTGATAACGTGAAAATCCTGTCGCGTACGTCGTGAAACCCTTTCCTACAGACACGTGTTTCACATACCCGTACACCACGGGCCGCGGTGCACGAGTATGCGCCACAGGTGATTGACAGTTTATATGTACACAGGAACGGCGAAAACGGACATTGGTAATTTAAGTACGAGAGCGTTAAGAAAACCAACATCGGCAGCGTTGACCCGACGAATGGAAAGAACAAAAGTTACAATACCAGTAGGAATCAAACCCAGGCATTCTGCGTGGCAATCAGGTATTCTACCACAGAGCCATGGCATGTCTACAAACTGGTTTGGAGAAACAGCCTATGCAAGCGTAATGTCAGCACAACGTCAACTGTGGTTGTGGTGCTGCGTATCCAATTTTACAAGAAAGCAATAAACACTACATACGTACTCCTACGATACAAGCGTCATATCGATTAACATCTGTGGTTCCAGTGTTGGAACCGCTTTTATAGCAGACTAATAAACATTACATTTGTATTCCTATGATTCACCAAGCTATATTGAAGCAGTGCTCGACCCCGGAGGAATACATTAACGAACGTTACGAATGATATTCACATGATTGCACAATAAAGTGCACTTAGTTTCGATAATACTGACGTATGTACTCTAACGTGAGGGTTGACGTTACGTCGCCGCATAAGTTACCCTCTAAACGCTAGTGTTGTCGATGTTTCGGTAAGCCCGCGATTTTCACACAGCTACAAAACTTACAAAAACACGTCGATCCACCTCGTATAACACTTGGCTCAAAGCCCTGAAATACAGCATAGAAGTACTCGCTGACTGCTTCGCATCAAACCGATTCCCACAACGCGTTGGATCTGTGGAATTTTTTTCGTGAACGTCTCAAAAGGTTTTTTCCCTGAATAGTTGTAGCCTAGAGAAGGCAGGCCTCCGAGATAAGTTCTGTCAGAAATGATCGTCAGCATAAAATCGTGCTGGAAAATATGCGCGAAAGACGCGCAGCAAGGCACTAGTGCACTACTGCATACAACTCTACATAAGTAGTGCATTTAGAAAAAAAGATGGAGTGATTGAAACTATTAGTTACCGCAATATGCAAGCGCGGTAAGATGTTAGTAAGGACATTCGTTTTTTTTCATCGTATGACACTACGCACACTTTGGCACAGTGTGTTTAGAAAAAGTTTATTAAATCACAGTACGCTACTAACATTTGGTTACAGTGTCGTAATCAAGGACAGTAACATATGCAAATGTCTAAGCACAATATACATGAAATATTTTTACACAGGAGTCCCCACAGAACCCCGTCCGCAAGATTGTCTTCGGAACCACAATCTCCCTGAAGCCGATTTGTGACCACCGTTTAAAACCACCGCTGTTTCAACCATCCAACGAAACACATATCAGTAAAAATGTATCGTAGAATTCTCGCAAAAATAACCAATAGCGACAACCCCTCGAATATCTCGACTAAGACAATTTCTGTTAGTAGATATGTGCAGTTTAATACTAGCGTGTTTTGCACACGAATGTTCAGTGCGCTGAGCATGCAGTAATGAAGACTTTTAAATGCGATATTGTGTTTATGCGCGGAGGGTTTTTTTATAGTTCTACCCAGCACTCGCGTTCGAAATAAAAGTGAGTAATAGCTAAGCGGCTCAGCGGACCAGCGGTCCCAGCGGAAGAGCGGAGAGATCAGCGGAGCGCGAGAAGAAAGGAAGAGTAATAGCTAAGCGGCCTAGCGTCGCCCCGCTCGTTGAACGTAGAACGCACCTCGCGTTCCGCTGTGGAGTCAGTTGAGCGTAGCGTGAAGGTGCGTCCACTTGGTTTCGCCGTCGTTTTGCAGCCAAGCTGACCGCGTCTCGACAAGACGCGCTTGCGAAAAACGCGAAATGTATGCAGTTCTCTGCACGTCTGTGAACACGCGATCAAATGTAATCTGTACGAAAAAGATGTCAAAGTAGCACCTATACTTTATCAAGTTTCTTGTGTCTTCTTGTCTCCAATTTCGAAATAAAAGATCAACACGAGCTTTAGGTCATCTCCACTTTAGGTCATCTCCAAATGCCCTCGTCTTCAGAGGTCTTCTTATGTTGAAAATCAGCGCCGGGACTTTTTCGCCTGGAGCAGAGCGAGCGCTATGTTGGCGGGTATCGCCGACAACATGCCGCTGCCACTTGTGTTGGGGGTAGCCCTCTTGTCTCGCGAAAACGCTGGTCCGCTGGCCACGCTCCGCTGAGCAGAGGATACCAGTGGCTGAGCGGTCCGCTCCGTAAAAACGCTGATGGCCCCAGCGTGCCGCGCATGCGCAGTTGGCATCTCCGCTCGTGCGCTGTGCCCGCTGGCCCGCTGAGGCGCTTAGCTATTACTCTCTAAAGATGCAGACTTACAAGAGCATCGCTTGCCGAGTAGTGCGGAACAGAAAACACGCACTCAAATAGTAATATCTGTTTTATCACCAAAATCACCATTGATATCTTCCTTGTGTCCTAAGAGTAGGTAATGTAGGACGTTGCGTAAGGAGCTTTCTCCTCAGGGATCCTTATTTCGAGACGAGCTCAGTGAGATGGAAACGCTGCCCAAACTTCAACATATCCATCTTTCCATGACACTGCCGCATGGGGCGGCGACGAGGACCACAACAACAACAACAACGACGACGACAAAACTTGCCTGATGTTCTGAGAAGGCAGAGGATCAGTTACACGCACTATGCATCCTGTAATCTGTCTAAATTATTCCTAAGCGTTTGCTAGTAATCATCTGGCCTTCACTCGTCGTGTGCCATGTGCTTTATTTATTTGCAATAAACACCACCAAAAGAAATCGAGAGGCCCTTTGTGTGAAATCGAGAGGCCCTTCGTGTGAACAACAAAAACTTGGGATGAAGATTTCAAAAGTCCCTGCAGGAGGTAGAAAACTTATCTGTGACGACATAATGGAGTAATCATGTGACAGCCACGAGACGAATAGTACGAGAATGGTGTAGCGGTTGCGGTGCTCGGCTGCTGACTCGATGGTCGCGGGTTCAATCCCGCCCCCAGCGGTCGCATTTCGATGGCCCTTGTGTTGTGCGATGTCAGTACATGTTAAAGAACGCCAGAAGGTCAAACTTTTACAGCGAAAGCTGTTATGAGATCACCGGCCGTTTTTGGCGCCGTAGTTGTCCGCCGCCGCCGCCGCCGGTGTCCGTAAGCAGTATCGCTCGAAATAAGAAAAAAAAACGAAATAAGAAAAAAATTCCAGGATGGAACGAGGTTCGAACCTGGGCCCTCTGCGTGGGAGCCCAGCATTCAACCTCTGAGCCATGCCGGTGTTTTTTTTTTTTCTTTCATGGTATTTATTATAATGCGTATTTGAAATTATCACAAACGCTATGACGTAGTGATGCATTCACTTAGCGACAATAATCGCACAAGCACTGCACAAGCATTCAAAGGCTTACATGCATATATACTGTGCAAGTCCAGAGAAACAGGAAAAGTTCTTCAAAGCTTGTTACACGTGGAGGCTGGTAAGGATGAACACCTCATCAAGATGGGGTGCCAGTCTGGTCTGATGTCAAGTTCTTCGTAAATGTCCTTTAGATGGAGAGCCATACGCATGAAATGCATACTTGAAGCAGTGGTTAGTTCTGCATTACGGTCTTGCATGCGCGTTTTCCACAGACTGTGCAGTCCCATAAGGAAAAACATGTCAAAGGGCACTTCATCAAGAGACGTTGGGAGAAGGTAACGTATAGTATGTGAGTTAATGTTAAAATATTTTTGAACAGTTCGTTGAAGGATGTCCCAAAACAGAATGGCATCTTTGCAGCTAATAAAACAGTGTTCTACTGTCTCTGGTACTTCGCAAAGACGACAGTTAACTGAGGAAACAAAAATACCTTTCCTCTGCAACCATGATTTCACCGGCAGTGTATCAGTATGGAGTTTGTAAAAGAAGGTTTTTGTATCAGGAGAAAGATACATTTTCCGAACTCGTTTTAGTACATCATGTCCTGGAAGGTCAGAATATAATGAGCGGTAAAGTGGAGGTGGAAAAAGCATGGATAACAAATCCTTGTAGAGTCTCTTGCGTGATACTGTGTATAGATATTCTATGGAAAACCGGACCTTGAGAAACCGAACAGCAATGAAAACTTCCTGCATAAATCCCCACAAACACGGTCGTACAGAGAAATCTGAGGAAACGATCAAGTCAGGTAAAGCATTGGCAAACGTAATCTGCAAGAAAGATCGAATAATGGGATGGGAACTGTCGCGAAAAAAGTAGAACCGTGAAACAATTTGCCATAGATATAAACGAACTAAACCCAGCCCTCCCTCCTTAACTGGCCTGAATAGGTTGTCCCGTCTCATTGGTTCAAACGTCGAAGACCACACGAAAGTTGCGAAAGTCCGATGAAAGCGCTGTATGTAAGATCGAGCGCAATGAATAAGTTGCAGTACATAGTATAGCTTTGTGGCTAAAAATGTATTGCAAGCTTCAGCTCTCCCAAAGATGGAAAGACGATGTGGAACATAAGTTTGGGCTTGTCTTTCAAGCTTAGGAACACGTTCTTTCCAGTATCGTGCGCTGAATCTGTATGCACCTAGCGGCACACCGAGGTACTTTGGTGGAATACGAGTCCAATTAATTCCTGCGAACTTCTCCGGCATACTACCCCATGATCCAAACCATAATCCTAAACTTTTAGATGTGTTTAAACGCGCACCTGATACAATGCCGAATTTACTTATTGTAGATACCACATTCTCAACACTTCGTTTGTCTGAGCAAAAGAAAGCTACGTCATCTGCATAAGCCAATACCTTAACTTCATTGCCTAATATATTGAAGCCTCGAATACTATTCGATCGTATTATGCTCAGGCATAGCGGTTCAAGATAAAGTGCGAACAGCAGTGGGGACATTGGGCAGCCTTGCTTTACAGAAGAGCAAATAGATACCGGCTTTGACAGATGGCCATTAATAATTAGACGAGTTGAACAGTCATTGTAACAAAGTTTAACGCCTTCCAGCAGAACAGAGCCAACATTTGCATGTTGCAGAAGGGAAAACAGAAAGGAATGACTGACACGGTCAAAAGCTTTGGCAAGGTCTACTTGTAGCATAGCAAGCTGTCCTTGACAACTGTAGCAATACTGAAGAAGTGTTCGAGCGATGTGAATATTTGTTTGTATGGAGCGACCCCTAATTCCACATGTCTGGTGAGAACCAATAAGTATTGACATCACAAACTGTAACCGATTTGATAATATCTTAGCAAAAATTTTGTAGTCAACATTTGTCAACGCTATTGGCCTGTAGCCTTCAACGGAACGAAGCTTTTCCTTTTCAGAACTTTTTGGAATGAGAACAGTATGGCTTTTGCAAAAAGACTGGGGGAGAGTCTTCATGACGTAACTTTGTCTAAATATATCCAGCAGAATAGTACTGAGAGTTGTTTTGAATGATTTGTAAAATTCAGCAGGAATCCCATCAGGGCCAGGTGTTTTTGACAAAGGTAGTTGATCAATGGCCTGCTTAATTTCCTCTAACGTGATGGGACTACTAATGATTGCGCAATCGTCTTCGCTCAATGGGCTTAACAGAGAAACAAAATTTGTTTTGTTTTCACCACCATGGTCATCCGAAAGAGCACTAAACAACGCCTTGTAGTACCTTTCGAATTGCAAGATAATGTCTGCTGTATCTGTTAGAAGAGCACCGTTAGAAATGTCCAAGTTTATTCCAGATCTGAGCCATGCCGGTGCTCGAAACTGCTTTGCAAAAAGGTCCTATACACGCTTCATGTCGGGAAGAAACCACATTAGCATATGCAATATAGCGTGGTAGAAGAGTAAAATAAGCACCAAGCGTCGCACAACGCGAATTCTGTAACCAGGCGTCACACAATGCGAATTGCGCAACGAGTAGGTTGTTGAATGCTTCCAACCCATTACAAAGGACTCTGCCATAATTCTTCACCGTCATCAGGTACAGCATCAACAAAGTGCGCAAAATGCCTCACATGGATTTAGCAGGTACCAACGCTCTCCGTAGAATGACGAAAAATGACACAGTGCCTGCTGCCCTACTTCTCAAAAATTACAATGATTTATAGCGTAGTGGGTTCCTCGCAAGTTCACTTGCATTGGTTGCCAAGGAAGCCCATAAGCGCATGATCCATTTCCTCGGGGTCTCAGTAAAGTTCTTCGCCCTCCCCCGTCTCTCTCCCACGTCAACGTATGTTATACAGCATGACGGGAGAGGGAAATAGCGATCGGGCATCACCCAATGCAAATTGCATAACTGGTGGGCCGTTTAAAGCTTCCAACCCATTACAAAGTGCTCAGCCATAATTCTTCATCGTCATCAGTCGTCGCGTCAACAAAGTGCACATAATGCCTTACAGACGTGTAGCTGGTACCTCGCTTCCCCGCAGAATGACGAATAATGGCTTAGTAGGTGCTTCCTAACTTCACAAAAATTGTGATTTATGGCGTAGTGGGTACCTTTCTAGTGTACTTGTATTGTAGCCCCAATATAGAAACGCCGCTCTTCCAGCTTTCGCTGTGACTGTGCTGCGGTTTCAGCGCAGGCCTGGTGTTTTTTTTTCGGACCACTCCTCTACGGCGTCCCTCATAATCAATTTGTGGTTTGTGACGTAGAACTGCAGATAATAATAATAATAATAATAATAATATTAATAATAATAATAATAATAATAATAATAATAATTATTATTATTATTATTATTATTATTATTATTAAAGACTGAATGGTGCGCTTATACCCGGTCTTTGTCTTGGTCAGTGATATCGGGAATATAGATGGTTTTATTAGGCTACGCCAGCTGTTCGAGAAAGACAGAGAAGCGACGGTCCACATCCTGCAGAAGGATGGTTTCACGCAGCTATGTATGCCAGACTAATACTCCTGATGCTACGACGCCACCCCTTTCACAATCTGTTCGTAAATTTTTGTAATAAAGTTCGGCGCTGAGTTACTGTTCTAGTAAAGTTGCCTTACGAAAGTACAAGTACACTTGTAATTTGTAAGGCTTGTTTAGAAAGATCACGTCAGAAACTTGCGCCACTTTCGTTGCTGGAGCGAAGGAATACTACCGTAATATATATAGAAACTCGGCTCCGAACAGCGATTATCTGCGTCCTTCTTCCAACGACGTCGCCTCTGTAATCAAGGTTTTTTTCAGTATACGCAGAGCACTCCGGAGCGAAACTTAATCTGCACAAGTGTAAATCTTTAGGTCTTCATGTGTCGCCGTTGACACGGCATCTCCGTGGTAGATAACGTGTGTATCCTAGGAATAACCTATAGGACCAGTGGGGCGACCAGCGAGAGTTGGGAGCAGAAGGTGAAGGCTCTAAAACAGCAGATCAGCAGGGCCCTCGAGTTTAATTTCCCGTACTATGTACGCCGATATTTACCCAAGGGCGTCTTTACTGGTCGCCTCTTGTTTTTGTCGAATTCTCTAGTGATGCCCTACCAGGTCGCACGTAAGGTGAAGTCGCAGTTTATTAGGTTTTTTTGGAATGCAAAAACACCCCTTGTTAAATATGAGGAGTTAGGCTTGCTTCGCGAGAATGGCGGCTGGAACATCCCTTCGGCCGTCGTCTTGGCAGATACCTATGCGCTGAAAACGACCCTAAGGGTGTTAAAGCTACCGGAGGAGCACCCCACCAGGAAACCGGCGACGTACTTCCTAGGGGTGCAAGGTTGCCTATTTTTGCAGACGCTGCCCTCGGGGCCGAAGGCGCTGAACCCAACGCCCTTTTACAGGCATGTAATCGGCATATATAAGCGGATCGCCGCGCTGAACTTGGCCACTCCCCTCCGGGTGTCTCGAAATAGAGTTAGCACAGGAACTGCTGGTAAATTCAGGCTGCGGGATAAAGAACCCCGGATTTCCTTGGGTCTTGTTAGCACCTAGTTGGCTGCCAGGCAGCATTCAGGTTCTGGTTTCGCGCTTCCGGTGGTCCGTCTTGCCTACGTCTTACCGGATATATAAGTAGCGTTACGTCCGTTCGGAGCAGTGCGTGCACTGCAAAGAACACAATGATAACGAAAACGCGCTGACACCCTGCCGAGTAGCCAATACCTTCTGGCCCCTCGTGGACAAGGCGTACCACACATTCGGTATAGAAATGTTTATCAAAAGGGGTAGGTGCCCGAATGGCGCACTGGCACGTCTAGTGCTGGCCGCCGGGATGTTTTCACTGTGGGAAAATAGAGGTCTGGCAGTAAATCAAGCAAAGGCCCACAAAAACCAGCGGCCGATGCTAATGCGCATGTATAACATTGTAATAGATCATTTGGAAACGGAATTGTTTCTGCTGGGTGAGGAGGAATTCCTTAAACGTTGGTCCTGTGCCTTTGTTAAAATCACCAACAACATGATTGTGCTTGCATGTTCCCCAATACAGGGACTATGAACTACATAAAACCCACCCCTATGTTTTGGGGTGTGTGTGCCAAAATATTGATTGTGATGATGTGAAATATAGTGTGTGACTTTACTGTGGAACTTGTGCCAATGTAATTGAGTGCCAATTGAATTTTGTAACCGCATATTGTGTGGAACCAGTGTTATGTAATTGTGGAGGACAATAAAATTTCTTTTTAGCCTTGTGGTACACCTTCATTGTTATAAATTTTACTTCACGCACATACACCTCTATTACGGGACTGCTCTTTGCTCTCCCAAATCTTCAACAATTTTTCCGAAGATATATTTTCCGAGCAGGTTGATACTCTACACATAACGTGTCAGGGCACAGCTTTCCCCACTGTCACAATATGGGACTATAACACCACTGTCTTCAAATACTTCATCTGCTTGAGCTCTGGCCGTGACGAACGTTAACAGGAAAATATCATCACCACGAACTGCCTATAGAATCCAACTATCAAAATGTTGAAGGACATCGACCATCAAAGCCAATATCTTTAAAGGAAAAAGCTTGAAGTAACTTATCGCGCAGCGTCATTTTACAAAACCCGCGGTGATCATATAAAAGCAAAAACCTCCTTCCATTTAAGGTGCGCAAGCTGCGCGTACGCGTGCCTCGGCTTTCTGATGGCTATGGAGCCACGCAGAAATGGCGCGCGATGGAAGACCCTGAGTCTGGCCTACTTGATGTTTACAGCTTGACATCTTGACTGCTAATAAAAGACGAAGACAGTGAAAGGAACGAAAGCACGGGCGGTATAGATAGCTTGCACGTGACGTCACGGACGCAGCATAGGAACGTACTCGCACACTAACTTTATGTCTCACTATCTGCCCCTTATTTCTCTCCTCCTCACACTAACTTCTCTTTCCCATCCCCTCGCTATAATATAATATACTATACGAGACCATGTTTTTCTCTGCTAGCCTGCAGGATAGTCGAGTGGTTACGATGCTCGTCGTCGGATTGGGGTACACGGGTTCGAAACCCGCCTCAAGAAACTTCTTTCGCTAAAAATTTTCACTTCCTTTCTTTTATATCTGTTCCTTTCTCTCTCTCTCTCTCTTTATCTTCTCAGCAGAAGATAAACGAGAGGATGAAGAGAACGCGCCCTGGCAAAGTTATTGCGTTGCACGCGCTTGAAAGGTACAGTCATTTCATCATGGTGATAGTTTTCGCGAACGCGTACGGGCTTAACGAAATGCATAAGCGCTCCGCTGCAAAAAAGCATCCGTGTACTACCACTGACCGACATATGGACACTTCGGCTGCTCTCAGCGCTCTACAAGTACTGGATGCTCTTACCCCAGTGCTTGAAAGCATCCTATCAAGCCACAACCCATTCATTAGCCTTCCTCGGTGAAGCGAAGACACGTATCTTGTAAGGTGAAAGCCTCAGATGCCTCATCAAACACGAAAAGTGACTGTCGATATCCAGAAAAGTGATGCAAAATATCCCCTCATGTGGTGACGTCAGCCTACGAAGTCATAATGACATCACAGATAAACCGACATGTCGCATCATGATTATGTCATTATCACAACGTGACGGCATCTGATGGCGTCAGCATGCATGACAACGTCGCCTCTTCATAGGTAGGGCCAATCACGGATCCACATAAGGTGCAGAAAGATTGCTATGCCTCCTTCCTGGAGGCAGTGCAAAACCACGCTAGGCTCAGAAATCTTTCGAGGGTGGGGGTATCAATACAAACGACCGAGAAAGAAAAAATGAATATCACTGTCACCTTCAAGTCAAATTAGGCAAATGCATGAGGGACCCTGGGAGTTATTCAATAGGGTTCTATCGCTCAAATCCAGAATTTCTGACTATAAGCCCTTTGTCCGCGATTTTGGTAATTTGTGAACCGTACTTTGAAAATTCTCTAAGCATATCGGATTATGAATCGTTCTTGTCACCTAGATTTAGTGATTGGGGAAGGTTAATATGCATATCTTATGTGAACTTACATACGTGGAACACGTACTGCCGCCTGAGCCTGACAAACTGTGCACTTGCTTGATTCTTAATATCAAGGTGTTACCCTACGCTCTTGACGCTGTCCATATCTCCCCTTCAAGTCGCTTCGATTCAAAACGCTTACCCGCTGTGTTATCAACAATGCCTCGTCTGTGGATTCTTACCTAATAGTTTAATGCTAATTACGCGCTTTTGAGAAGCGTGACGATGGCCTCAAGGTGAAGAAGAATAGCATTATTCGCGACGCAGCACGATCTCTGCGATCTGAACGACGGTAGTCCGACATATCTGTGGGGAACTACCCACAGCAGTTCCTTGTTTTAGATAGAAAAAAAAGTAGTTGAACAAATACAGCTACTACTCCCGTCACTTCAAGTAGTTCTAATACTACTGTTACTATGCTACCACGCCAAAGATCCCAAACGACTTTCGGCAAATGTACAAATCTTTAGCGGCCAGAGACCGCGTTTTAGGGGCGAAGCTCCTTATAGCGGCACCCGTTCGTCCCTCGTAGCGTAGTATGTAACCAGTCTTACGCTTTGACCTGCAAGGTGGTGCCGGTGGGAGATTTTTCCTGTGCGTTGTTGAACAATAAAAAATTCGCAGCGTTAGCTAAAAGCCGATTTCTTCTGTCTCTCATTCCCATTAGCAGCCATTCTTTACCTCCAAGGTAGTGCCTGGTGAGATTTCTCCTGTGCGTGATTAAACAATAAAAATTTTGTTCAAAAACCGTTGATTGATGAAATAAACCAACAAAAGACGCCAGATGTTTTGTAAAAGCAAAACGAAAGAACGCCAGATGTTTTTAAAGCAAAACGGAAAGACGCCAGCTGCTTAACGAAAGACGCAAGATGTTTTCTAAGCAATGGTTTTCTAAACAATGAAAATTCACAGCGTACATGTAAAATTAAAGTGCGCTGCAAGTCGTCATAACTCATCGAACCTTTAGTATAAACGCGCCCGATCTCACGTCGGTGATGATGTACTGGGCAGAATTCACGGAAGATTCACGGTTTACCGATGAACCTCCGCAGCTTCGCCCACTCATCATCATTCACTCCGTGGATATGGTGTGATTTTTTTTAAAACATGTGGCTGGTTGCCCGGATGGTCTCGTATTGTCCTTGCAACGATGGCCGGATGATCTCGTATGCGTTCTCCCATGACCTGTTTGAGCCTCCAACTCTCTCGTCTGAGTGCCCGGATGCCACGTGTGAGAGCCCAGATAACGGCGCTGGCTTTTGACTCGAGGTCACTTTAAGGCCGGCAACAGCTGTAGCCAAAAACATTTGCTGATTAAAGGGGACCTGCGACACCTTTTCAGCTATGTCCAGCCTCTAAAATGGGCTTGAAAGCGGCCACAGAACATAGCATTCGACAGACCGCAGTGCAATAATGCTAAAATACACAAGTAACATAATGCAGAGCAACAGTACAAAAAGCAATGCAAAAATAACACTATACAAAGACAAATGCATCCTGCGAACTTAACGTGTTATAAAAGGAAAGTGGCAAGGACCAAGGAGGTGATCACAAAGGGACACAAATAAATAAATAAATAAATAAATAAATAAATAAATAAATAAATAAATAAATAATCCAAACAAAACACATTGTTCCTGGTGAGGCGGGATTCGAACCCAACTACCCCTGTTATGAAGACGAGCGCTATAGCCATTAGGCTAAGCACCCACGCTTGCAGGACATGCATTTGTGGGAAGCACATCATTAAGTTGTAGCATGGATTCTATGGGGAACTTGTTATTGGCGAGAGAAAGAGAGATTCAGAAAGATAGAAAGAAATAGAGCCAGATAAAGAAAGTGTTAAAAAGATAGGATGAGAAAAAGAAATCGAAAGAAAGTCGCCTTCTTGTCGAGGCTGCAATTTAACCCGGGTAGTCAAGGTCCGAAGGCGAGCTCCATCAGATGGCACACACGAACTGTCAGGCGCTAAATGTTATGTGTGGCTTTGCTAAGAAATCCCTTCTCCTTAACTAAATTTGCAGTTGTTTGTTAATACCCAACAGCTCTGCTGGTCATTGGTGTTTGAGGTAGCGGAGCCGCGCCTGATTTTTCTAAAATGCATTGAAAGACAACGGTAATACTTTGAGTCGTCAACTGGTTCGACTGTGGAGCAGTTGAACGGACCGCCCTGTTGCCGTCTCATATCTCGCGTTGGCATCGAGCAGGCCCCACGTCTGATACACATCAGCCGAGCAGACTGGAAGTTTGGAATAGCACTTTCGTGCCCGCGAACGCTAGCGTCGCCACAGGGGTCATTCATCCGTCCGAGCCAGCGAAGCGCCGGCGAAACGCCGGCGTCGGAAGTTATACACTGATCTACGGAAGAGAGGAGCGGAAGCGAAACGCCAGCACCGTGAGCTTGACTGACCGCGCCTGGAGCAGCCAACAGTAGAAAAACAGCGTAATAAAGACCATAGAATGGAAAATAGATAATCGCTAAACAGATCAGATAATGACAAAAAATGAACAGAAAAAGCATGAGAAAGCAGATAAACACAACAAAAGAATACAAGAAGCAGAGAAGTGTAGATACACAGTAAATAAACACAAAAGAAGCGCAGACGAATCACTGCTCCGCAGTTCCTACAACTTTCACTCGGGATGAAACTCATTTGATAATAATTTCTTACGGCGAGAGCTTTAAGAGGGTCAATATCTTTAAACGCAAGAGCCCTAAGTAACTCATCGAGCAGCATCCTTGAAGAAAACCCCCGGTGAGCACGGTAAAGGAAAACCTCCTTGCGTTTGAGGTGCTAGAGCTGCGCGTTCACGTGACTCGGCCTTCTCACGGCTATGGAGTCACGCAGAAAGGGCATGCGATGAAAGACGCTGAACCAAAGCCTAGTGGATTATGTGGTAGGCCGAATAGTTGGGGAAGGCCGCAAGAGGTCCGACAAGCGCGAAAGAAGATCCGACGAACGAAACGGGTTGTCGGATTCTGACGTGACGTTTCCGTCTATCATGCATCGGCAGTAAGTCTTTCGCCTTCGAGTCGTCTTAGCGATAGTGTGAGAAACCCCTGAAATGTTAAGTGCGGAGCAGCTTAAGGTAACACCCTGTCGTTGTCTTATGTGTCGCGCCGGCGTCAGGTACGTCCCACGTTTGAACAAATAAGCCGCGCAGGCTGCACCTTTCGAACGCCAGTGCCAGAGAAAACGCCAGGCCTGCGCACAAAGCGCAGCACAGTCACAGCGAAAGCTGGAAGAGCTTTCGCTGAGAGAGCGTTGACGCCGACGACGCGGGACGCCGGTGAACTTTCGCGTTTGATGAGGCATCCAAGACTTTAGCCTTAAAATTACGCCGAGAATGCAGAGCACGCCCAGAAATGGCGCATATAACAGGCCACCTGATGGTAAAGCATTGCGTTAAAGAAAGAGCTCGTTTCACAAAAATTCCGGTGTTGGCGGCGTCGTCTTTTACGACGTCGTTGGTGGTGAGCAAAAACTTCACCATGACAGAGAAATCTTCACCATGACAGAGAAATCGAAAAATATGCAAATAAAATAAATAATAAAAATGTTGGAGTTCGAATGAGAATCGAACCCAGACCGTCTGCGTGGCAAGCTGCTGTTCTTCCACAGGCCCTCGCTATTTCTTGTAACTGCTAGAAAAAAAAATTCTGCAGTTTTCACGTACCGTGGGAATCGTTGTTATACAAAGCGTGGGCGGGAAAGTGACTGTGGCGTAATTTTTCACATTGAGCGCAACATGACGGAACGACGCTGAGAAATGTGCAAACGGTATACGCACACATGCTCAGGAGACGCACGTGTGTTACAACCAGTTCTTTACAGTTGCGCAACGACGCCAACAGGAACATGGGTGTTATCAACACCAGACGTGGTAAGCTGATATCTAGCGCTCATATTCTCCAATACTGGATAGCTCGAATTCGAACAGTACAAAGAAGGAACACAGACGCACAGGAGAGGCGCTTCTCCCAACTAAGCTATATCCAGAAAAATCTCCAGATATCTACACAGCCGATTGGTTCGCGCAGGCGCACTCCACGTACGTTGCAGTCATAGTTGCAGTTGTTACTGTTCTTATGCCAGTCCTTGTCCGTTGTGACGGACAACGCACGCACGTTTCACGAACGCTTGGGCATGGGTGGAAGGGGTTCTCGACAGTTCTTGAACAAGGTCATCATCACGGTGATCAGTGAGCACCAGCAGCTACACAGGAGTCGTTATCGAATCCGTTTGTGATCGCGGCTACGAGGGGTCTAACTGTAGTGAAGTGCAATGTATAATACAGCTGGCAGAAATCGGGGATGCCTCTTACGAAGAAATGATCTATGATGTCTCCTGTACTGCACCCTGAAACGAGGCCTTGTGATGCCTTGTTAGCGTCCAGCTGTCTTTTATGCAGTGTAGGAAGCAGGCGTTTTTGGGTTTTGATAAATCAATGTTGAAGTTACCGGGAAAGATGAGAGGCATATTCCTCTCGGCAGAGTTATTGTAGGAAGCATTGATCCCGGTTTTTGGGTGTTCTGCCTTCTGCTTGCGTCCGCCGCGGTGGTGTAGCGATTACGTTGCTCGGATGCTGAGCCGAAGGTCGCGTTTTCGATCCTGGCAGCAGCGCTTCCTGTTCCATGGCGGCGAAATGATAAAGGCCTGTGTACTGTGCCGTGTGAGCGAATGTTAAAGAATACTGGTTAAACAATAGCTAAAGAACACGGGAACAATGGTGAAAATTTCCGGACCCTCCACTACGGCGTCTCTCGTAATGATATTTGGTTTTGGGATGTAAAACCCCAATAATTCTCATTATTATTACTTCCCTCGCGTGTCAATGTGTACGTTCGCGGTTGCTTTGTTGATTGAGACTCTGTATCACCTGCGGCACATACCCGCATAACATAACTCTGGTACGCGGGTATGTGCCACACGTGACTGAGAGAAAAGGTTTCATGACGTACGCGCCAGGTATTTTGCGTTATTCATGTCGCGATCAGTGAATCATGTACTTCATGCACTGATCGATCCTCTGCTATGCGAAGTTTGGTATATTAAAACCTATGGAGATGACCAGGAGAGCGCCCAGACGTAGATTAGATAGATAGATAGATAGATAGATAGATAGATAGATAGATAGATAGATAGATAGATAGATAGATAGATAGATAGATAGATAGATAGATAGATAGATAGATAGATAGATAGATAGATAGATAGATAGATAGATAGATAGATAGATAGATAGATAGATAGATAGATAGATAGATAGATAGATAGATAGATAGATAGATAGATAGATAGATAGATAGATAGATAGATAGATAGATAGATAGATAGATAGATAGATAGAAACGGCCGAAGTGCCTGAGGTTCGCTAAGAAATGCTTCGCATGAAAAAAATACTTTAGGAATGTTGTGTAGTGGAAGGAGTCTCCTTAACGCATATACTACTGCGTGTCAGAAGCGTCGAAACACGCCAGGCATTAAAACGTGCACATTGGCGGGATCGAATCCCGGCCGCGGCGGCTGCATTTTCGGTGGAGGCAAAAATGTTTGAGGCCCGTGTACTTAGATTTAGGTGCACGTTAAAGAACCCCAGGTGGTCGAAATTTCCGGAGCCCTCCACTACGGCGTCTCTCATAATCATGTCATGGTTTTGCGACGTTAAACCCCAGATAATATTATTATTAAAACATGCATATTGCGCAATCAATGGGTGTTTTAAAGGCCCACACATGACAATGCGCTCAGACACATTTAATCCTCATCAGCAGCAAAAGCGTCAACAAAGTGAACAGCTGCGTAGGATAGCAACGTTGCTTGTTGGGCGAGTTGGAACGAGTCAGTCATAACGTAGTTGAGCGCAAAAAACACGCGTAGGAAACAGCACGCGTAGGATCGCGTGCTGTTTTACGGACGCATAGTGGACCCATCACTCATTCGCAAAAGGAATCATTATGGCGTTGTGGGCACTTAAAATGTACTTGCAGTTGGCATTCTAGGATACTTTGAAACGGTCAGTGTTACTCACACAGTCGTTCGTTTTGTTACGGCACGGTATAAGGCGATGTGCACGCGGCCCGATTAAGCTGTCACGTTCTACTATTGAGGCGAAGCTCAAGCGGCCTCCAAAATTTTAAGATATATGTACACTACTAAGGAAGAGCGCTTTAAGAGCGGCAACAAGTATTTGAGGCCGACGCAAACGACAACACCGGTCATGGAGCCGAGGAAGTAGAGGCGCGCCTAATGCATGTCATCATAGAAAGTCGCCGAATTGCCTCTGCTTAGACCGGACATTTTATCTGAAGATTTAATGAGAAAAACTGGCACAATAATCGCAAGACATACCGATAATGCTTTTTTCTTTGTTCGGCGTCTTCTGATAAATATAAAAAAATTGCAAGAAGTAAATATCATGCGAATAGGTGGTTAGATATATATCTAGAAAAAGTGAAGGTTGTTTGATGCAGCAGTAGTAATGACTCGCTAGAGCACAGCTTCTCACGAAGCTATTTGCTTCCCCTCCCCACACCGACCTTGGCAGCGAACAGTGGGTTGCCTTCAGACAAGTGCAGAATAACACAGATGCAACGCTGAGTCTACTTTGTGAAATCTTTCCGGTCGCATGTGAAAAAAAAAATTGGAGGACGCTTGAGCTTCGCCTCAAGAGTACAACGCGATAGAGCAATCGGGCACCTTTCGCATCGCCTTCTAAATCTCTAGCACAGCTTCGCTTCTTTGTGCACACCTCAACCGTGACGCAAAAAAGGAACACCTGTGTGAGTAACACTGGCTGTTTAAACTATCCGAGAATACCTACTGCAAGTACAGATGCGAAGTGTGCACTACGCCATAATTCTACCTATTGCGAATTAGCGAAGGGCCCACTACGCGTCTGTAAGGCAACACGCACACTTACGCAGCTGCTCACTTTCAAGATGCTTCTTCTGCTGACGATGATTAAATATGCCCGAGCGCTCTGTAATGGGCGGGCCTTTAAACTATCAACTCATTGTGTGTGCAACTGACGCGCTTTGACTCCAGGTGTGATACTGAGCTTCTGTCACGCAACATTACATGCGTTAAGGAGATTCCTTGAACTAAATAGCATTGTTGTCAAGTATTTTTTTTTTCGAAACATTTCCAAGCAACGACCTCAATGTTGTAGAGCACCTGCTTGCCACACAGAGTGTCTGGTTTTGATTCTCACTTGAGCTAAACCTTTTATTACTTATTTTTTTGCATCTATCTGGAATTCTCGCTCACAGACAACGCCAGTTTTTCGCCACCTGAACTTCTGCGAAACGAGCTCTTTAATGCGATGGCGTTAATAAACGCCCGCTATGGGAGAAACACGCAACGCTTTACTACGTTACATGGGCCTGCCAAATATGAAAGGTAAACAACACACCAACACCGGAGACGTGAACCAGCTGACGCTGATTGACAGCGCTCGCAAGACTGGAAAGGCCGCAGGGACTCGGAAGCTCTTTAAAAGTCTAGGAGCGTCTAGGAAGTCTTGGAACTCCTTCAGGAGTTGTCTAAGGTTCTCTAAGGACAACTCCTTTGAGAAAACTCTAAGGAGTTGTCTAAGCGTGCAATTTTACCGTACGAAAGTACAGAGTCGCGGTATTCCTCGGAGCTTTGGTTTCGGGTGGCGTCGGCAAGGCGTCTTTCATTACCTCTGTAGAGTTCGACAGCGTCTCGAACGGCCCATCCCACAATCATGCGAACACGTGTCAATAAATTTTCCGCACATGTAATAGGCTCGCTGTCGATAATTACGTATTCCTAAGAGGCCTGTTATTGCACTATCACGAAATATTACGGCGAACCCCTTATTTGTCTCATGAGTCAAGAGGTTTTGGAAATTTGGCGAGACCTGGCGACACTTCGTGAGACCTCGTCGGCGTCGTCAGCGTCGTCGGCGTCAAATCGAGCGACGCAAAAAAAGCAAGGTAAGAACAGGTTGGTAAAAAGTCACGTGATACTCAAATGAATGCGTGTACAGGTGGAGTACTAAAAGTACTATTACCTCAAAGTACCATGACGCCATCATTCACGTCACCCGGCGACGTCATCATAACTTCACATAACTTGACAGCCCCTGACATCGTCATCACATGACATCGTCACTTGCTCGAAAGCGGGCCGATCACGGGGAGTGTGCAAAACCAGGTGAGCAAGAGACAGTGAAAACCCACGTTGTGGGCAGAAAGCTTATAGAGGGGGGGAGGACTGGAGGGTGGGGGGCTTCAACACATTGATTGAGAATAAAAATAGGATGACTTTAACCTACGAGTCTTCCTAGGCGAATGAATAATGTGCACTGTTATTTTTCTTTGTATTGCCGGTGCGACGCATTCGTGTGGTTCAGCTAGATTCACATTATGCTAGCGTAGGTGTGTGGCCAACCAAGTGGTTGACACTAGCCGTCGGAGCGTGTGTATGAACTGCAGCACCAGAACGAAAACAACTGTTTTATTGATTAATTTCTTTATAGCGGTGATCGTTTTACATGACGTTCAGTCACATTTTTCTATAGGCTTCCCAAGCAACGCTTAGCGGCGCTGCTGCTCTCGACAGGCAGCGCCATCTCTGGCAGAAAAAGAGAAACTGGGGTGTAAGCGGCGAGCGTTTTCCCTTCTCTCCACCACGTTGCCTTCTCTCCACCACGTGCTTCTGTGCACGTGCAGAGCTCTCGCGGCGTCTCACAATGTACCGCCTGCAGTGCGGGCTCAAAAAGATCTCACAGCGGGACAAGCACTTCCGAAAAGCGAACTTGATAAAAGGAGAAAGGCTCATCAATCACGTTAACGGTGAAGAGCAGACGATCGACGACAACGACGCCCGACTCAAAGCGAAATGCATTTCCCAAGTCGCGATTACACCGCGTAGGACGTATACCTCGAGGTAAGTCTCATTCTCTCCTGTTAAAGACGAACAATGGTCCACATGCACTACGAAATGAAGCCGTACACGCTATGGATGTTCTGCGGTGTGGACTACGAATCATATGATTGTTGTTTTGATATGGCATGCTTAACAGTAGCAGCCGTGTACTTTCGTCAACAAACGTTTGCGGCGTGCGAAAAAAACGAAATTACAAGGCCATGGCCCTGTTTCCTGAGAAGGTTAGAGTGAAGTCCTCCGTGCCGCTGGAGAATCATCCGCCGATTAAGACGCGAGGCAGCTAGCTGAGCTTTAACCACTGTGAACCAAGATGAACTGCTCGCCTCGTTTTTTCCGCTCTCGTGTCATGCTTGCAGTCTCTTTTTATGATATCGACTTGACAGGCGTATAAAACCTGCTGCGCGAACGCGGCTACAAAATCGCACAAGTCAGAACGTGACAGAAGGTTACTTCAAGGTTGCAATTGCAAAACATGTATAAAGTGCCAGTTGTATTTAGCGACCTAAATATATATCACACTAATAAAGTGACAAAAACAAAGCAAACCTGCAGAACCATGTCAAAGATTGCTGAAAATGCACGGACGTCCGTTCCGGCGTGATAAAGCAGCCTTCCCGACGCGTGAATTGCAGGCGCCGAACTGCTGACAATGTGCCGAGTTCAGTTGAATTCAACCAACCGCGCAACGCTAAAGGTATAGCGCGAATGTGAACGTTCGACAACGATGGGTAGGTCTCACGAACACGGGGAATCAAAACACAATGTTGTTTCACCTACAACCGTAACTGGACTTTCACAATGCGAGAAGACAGCGAGTAATCATTACTGTAGTCGCTGCGTGCATGCGCCGCGTTAGTTACCGATTCAGGTAGTCGAAACGAACGAAAGCGATTAACGAAGACAGCCAAAATAGAAGGCGGGGCAGCGCTGTCAGCTATCCGCGCTTGCCGCATTTATTTCTCGTGTGACACGCCCGGGAAACAATACAGTTTCACACGTAAATCGCGTGCCTTGGTGTTGTCTGCACGTTTGTGGCAGCCCACGACACAGGAATACTTCCGACCTCACGTCCACTTCCGTGGGGTCGCTTCTGCCATCGCGGAAATGCGCAGCTTCGCTCAGCAAGCCTCTCGGTTCAACGTGCCGAGCTGACGGCCCCTCCGTTACCCGCACCGACAGAAGAACGCGTGCGCACGTTCGCTACCGCTACCGTGAAAGGGGCTGAGTCGGCCGCGCATAAGCTCCAGAGCTCTCCGACAGAGCCGCAGCGCGGCACTGTCGTCGCGCCGCAAACTTGAGCTTGGGTTCCCTCGTATGTGTTATCACACAAACGCTTACGTGTTTTGAGCGTTTACGACCCAGTGTACTAAGAGAACAGCTGCACACGGGTTTCATTCAAAGTGGAATATCCACAGCTACTATTGCGATGAACTAGAAATATGGGGTGCACGCCTGCATGCAGCCGAACGCGCAAACTTTCTATGTAGTAATCCTTCGCTTCAGCCTCAGAAGCGGCGCAAGTTTTCTTTAAAGTATTCATTGATTCAGTCATACAAAATGCAATCTCACCTGCATTTTTAAAATCTTTTGCATTGTAGTACTGACAGAGCAAGGCACTATAATGCCAAAATTTGCAAAAAGACGTGTAAAGTTTGATTTCAGCCCGAATACCGCCATTCTATAGACATGAGAAGCATTCGCTTTAGGACTGCATCACATGTACTCGGTCATGGACAGACGGCGGAGAAGTGGTCCCGAGCAAGAATACACTATTCCTGCGAAGCTTTAAATGGCTGACATGTGCAGCTGTCGATGGTGGTGTTTCAAAAAACCCTCCTCACCTACAGGTGGAGCGTACCAAAGAATTAATAGGTAAAACAAAATAAAATTTCTTTCCGAAGGAAACTGGCGGACGTTTAAAAAATTCATACATTCATTTTCGGGTCTGGGGTTTGAACTTGGATCTCCCAGGTACGAAAGCGAGTGTCTTGAACCATAGGCCACGCGCCCTTGCTTGCCATTAGTGAATTGAACTGAAGCATACGAATGCGTTCTACCGATGGTGCAAAAAAAAAAAGAAAATTCACCGACGATTACGGTACTGCCTAATGCGAATTCTAAGCGCAGCTTCGTGTTGGAGCGACGCCAACTGTGTTTGAAGTTTGGGTATCCGTACTTGTAGCAACGCAGTAATGTTTACGTATTGCGACAGAGACCGCAAGCGCTAGAGGGCTACGCACACCACTCTGTGCATTTCAGGCGTCGCGGACCAAGCGAAACGCCGACAGCCCCGTCACGACAAGCAAAGCCAGACATGGTGTACGTGACAGCCCTGCATGGGCAGGAGCTCCGACCAAAGGGCCAGTGCGGGTGATGGAGGAAAAAAATTACACCATCTCCCGCTAAAGGGGACCATGAGGCGATGTGAAGCCGGAGCACTTGCACGATCGCATTCCGTTGGCTTTCGTGGCGCACGCTAGCGACCTCGGTCAGATTGTTATCGAACCAAAGTCGGTCTCATGCGTTGCAGCTGTGCCCGAAGCTCCGGCCGAGGAATTCGCGTTGGATCCGGGCGTCGGCACCGTCGAAGCCCGGACGTTGAAGTTGTCTAGGGAGCCGTTCTGCACGGGCGTTGGACTCACGTCGTCGGTCCGCAGCCCAGGCGCTGTCTCGACGCTGACGCTTGGCTTCGACGCCGGCATTGCGTACGGCGGGGTTTTCTTGCCGACGCTGCCGTTGCGTTTCGCCAGGTCGAGCCCGCGTTTCATCTGTAGCAATTCCCCGCCGACGTTGCCGTTTGCGCTGGGCTTCCCTAGCCCGGAGCTCGGGGTCCGCTTGCCGACGTTTACGTTTCGCTTAGGCGCGTCGAGCCTTCTGCTGCTCCGCGATCTCGGCAGACGTTAAGGTATTACTGAAACTGGCGCTGACGTTGACGTTGGTACACACGTTCAGTGACTGAGCGTGTGTACGAACTAACGCGAGCCTTTTATCTAAAAGGTGGAGTGGGAGTGGAGAGGGGGAGAGGAGGTGTGTGGAGAGGGCTTGCGCATGCGCAGTAAGGGTGGTCACGCCGCACACCGTTTGAACTCCGCCATAAGCTGCTTCGCATCTAAAAGAGCGAGGTTAGAGGCCAGTGGCTCGTGATATCGACAGACCCCGCGTTCGGTATCTATCGTCCTCATTCGCGCTATCGGCTGCGCCGCCTACTACAGCCAACGGCGAAGCCGCTCAGCGCGGGAACCGGCGCACAACAGCTGTTCTCTACGAACAATTGGGAAGCAGCACACTTGCTACGGGCACTTCATTGAAATATTTTGTGTTGGCGGACAAAAGCGGTCTGCTGGACAATGCGTAAGTTCGATATCGGGAATAATACACTCCAGAAAATTTCCGAAAATTGAATTACCAACCCGCGTCTCCATGATCGCGTGATGGTCGTTTCATTGAGCCGATCTAGAGGCCGATGAACGCTGGTAAAAGGATGAAAGAAGCAATGCCGATTAAGCCCGAAAACGGCTTTCCGGGGACGGCCGCTACCTATAATAAATCTGAATGCCTACATCAGGAGGGAGCATATCGAAATGCAAGAGAAAGGCAAAAATCACACCATCTCCCGCTGAAGGGGACCATGAGGCGATGCGAAGCAGCGTTTCGGCATGTAGAGCCCGCGTTTTAGAGGGGGAGTGGAGAGGGGAGGGGAGACAGGGAAATGGTAGAGGGGAGAGGGGGAAGTGGCGAGGGTGAGGGGAGGGGAAATTGGAAGTGGAGAGGGGGCGGTGAGAGGGGAGTGGAGAGGGAGGGGAGGTGTGTGGAGAGGGGTTGCGCATGCGCAGTAAGGGTGGTCACGCCGCACATCACTACCACCGGATTGAACTCCGCTATAAGATGCTTCCCATCTAAAAAAGGAAACAAAATCAGCAGGTCAGGCACACCCACACTAAGCATCGCCTGCCCTATTTTCGCGACTGTCAACAGCTCCTGAGATATTTGTGCTATTGCAACTTGAAGGCGATACGCTTAAATATCTTCATCTCAAGGTCGTGCTAGCTCCATATATATGGTCCAAACAATAAAAACTACGTGAACGCGCAAGCAGCTCGTCTACGCCATCCAGGTGGCCCCAAAAATCACAGCATATCCACGGAGTGAATGATGATGAGTGGGCGAAGCTGCGGAGGTTCATCGGTAAACCGTGAATCTTCCGTGAATTCTGCCCAGTACATCATCACCGACGTGAGATCGGGCGCGTTTATACTAAAGGTTCGATGAGTTATGACGACCTGCGGCTCACTTTAATTTTACATGTACGCTGTGAATTTTCATTGTTTAGAAAACCATTGCTTTAGAAAACATCTGGCGTCTTTCGTTAAGCAGCTGGCGTCTTTTCGTTTTGCTTTAGAAACATCTGGCGTTCTTCCGTTTTGCTTTTACAAAACATCTGGCGTCTTTCGTCGGTTTATTTCATCAATCAACGGCGTTTTGAACAAAATTTTTATTGTTTAATCACGCACAGGAGAAATCTCACCAGGCACTACCTTAGAGGTAAAGAATGGCTGCTAAAGGGAATGAGGGACAGAAGAAGTCGGCTTTTAGCTACCGCTGCGAATTTTTTATTTTTCAACAATGCACAGGAAAAATCTCCCACCGGCACCACCTTGGAGGTCAAAGCGTAATACTGGTTGCGCACTACGACTACGACTACGAGGGACGAACGGGTGCCGCCTTAAGGAGCTTCGCCCCTAAAAGTATAAAAAGCACGTAAAAATGCAGGCGTCTGATACTGACTGACATGGACACTTCGGTAGCCCTGAGCATTCAACAAGTATTAGATGCTCTGACCTGAGTGCTCGAAAGCATAGAGTTTCCTGCAGTATTTACTAGAGGGAAGTCTAGCGGCAGTGCCTATTGGAGCTGCGACGCATGGCGCTTCAGCCAGCATGGGAATGATGGGTAGTACACTGATTTGCATAAACTTCGTTCTTTCGGCTCCGTTTGGCTCCGCGTCGCCTGCATCCTTTTTGTCGCAAAACGAAGTTCAGCATACGTCAGCGGTTCCACTTCACCACTTTATCTTTTTTAGGCTCACAAATTCAAATCTGGTCCCGAAGTTCACAACGGCCTATTCTTTTATCCGAAACGAACGACAAAACACAGTAATAAACACAGCCACCAGTGCGTTCGAAGCCGTAAGCATGAAGATTTGGCAAATCCGTGTACTACCCATCATTCTCATGGTGACTCTATGCTTGAAAGCATCGTATAAGGCCATGGTCCACTCACTGATGCCCTTCCAGAGGGAGGTCAAGGAACGTCTCTTTTTCAATAGAATGCCTTCCCTCAAATGCAGAATTGCTGATGTTAGGCCCTTTATCTTCGATAATCAGTTCCAGATTCTCTAAGCAATCGCAGCTGGTAGGAGTCAAACTCCTTATTGGCAGAACTTGTGCCCCGAAATACAATGACACTCCAAGAACGAATGTCTCGGCCGCACACAGTCGTCGGTTGTCGACTAATCTGATGTACGGTAAGGTGCGTCGGCATTTATACATGTGGCATCGAAGATTCCAGCCTTATCGCTGGTGGCCGTGTTAGTTCCAGAATAAGCTCTACTGCTCGCGTGGCGCGCTCAAGTATATCAGAAGATTCTACAATAATCTGGAAGCTTTCCAGGTACTCGGGTGCGTTTTGCTGAAGGTATTGGTTACACGTGCAACGGACCAGTTACATAAAAATATAAAAACAAACTCGCGTGGCAATATGTGAAGCTAACTTTTAAAATTTCCTGAGCATATTAAATTAGGAGTTATTATTGTCACTTACCCTTAGTGAACATGATAAATCGATTGCATGCATTAGATGGGAACTTACATGCGTGAAACACCTATTACCGACAGAGAGGCCCGTAGCCAGGGGGGGGGGGAGGGCAGGAGGCCCGCCCCCCTGGCTACGGGTCTTTGATAACACATGGCGTTTTATTGAAAATAAATCATGAAAACAGGCGTTTTTCTCAATTAATCAAGGATTTCAGCAAGTGCCCCCCCCCCCCCCCCGCCTGGAAAAAATTCTGGCTACGGGCCTGCCGCCAGACATTGACAGCCAGTACGGTTGTTTAATTGTTAAAACGAAGGAGAGAACCTTCATACTTCAGAAACCATAGCGCACTACACGAACACAGACAAGATGAACACAGGACAGACAAGATGAAAACACCAACACGCCTCGACGTACTCCCTTCTAAAGCGAACCTTCCGTCTTGTCGTGGTAGATATCTGTCATTCAAACCGCTTCGATTCAAAACGCCCGGCCATCGTGTTAGCGACAACGCCTGGAACGTCGTTTAGTCACCGGAGATCTTCATGATCATCGTCGGCTTTGGAGTAGCGCGAAGGTGGACACTAGGGGAAGAAGAATAGCATTGTTCGCAGTAGAGCACGATCACAACTGCCAGCTGCTTGTTTTGAATAGAAAATAGAGTAGCACTCATACTACTACTGCTACCGCCACTGCTGCTACTACTGCTACACCAAAGATGACAAACTGTCTTTGACAAATCTTCAAAGGATCAGCGGCCAGAGACGGCGTTTTGTAAACTTTTTGCTGGTTGCCCGGATGATCTTGCTTCGATCTCGCAGCGATGCACGGATGACTTCGTTTGAATGCCCACATGTTTCGTTTAAGTGCCCGGATGTCCCGTTTGAGGGCCCTGATGTGACGTTTCTGTGCCCGGATAACGGCGCTGCCTTTTGGCTCAAGGGCCCTTGAACAGCCGCCGACAACGGAAGCGAAAAATATTTCACGCTTAACATAGGTACACTTACCCAAACGTCGGCCGGCGCGCTAGTGGCACCTTATCCCTGAATCTACAACTTTTAGTGCTGGGCGACAGAAGCGGATGGAAATAATACGAATATTGCCGAAACGTGCTTCTCCTTTGAATCTCAGAAAGTTTCCGTCACCACGCACTTATTTTGTCCGCAAACATCACTGCCATGTTTTTGCGTGATCTGAGGGAAGCACAAGAATAAACGCTCGTGATGTGGACGCGCGAACGGGTGTGCAAACAAGAGTCCACCAGCGAGTCTCCGTAGTTGCACGGTAAGGCGCTGTAACGTGTTGCCAGATGAGTGATGGGCTGCCGGTCAACGTCGAGAACTTTCTGCGGCCCTTGACATGGCACTAGTCGCGTCAACTCAAGTCGCTGAGTTTTGGGGTGACAACGCAATTTAAGTGGTGACATAATGAGCGCTGCACGCGTTTCTTTTCTCGGGACAACGATTATTTCCGGCTGGCGTACTCATTTATTGATTCAATAACCTGCTAATAATCACATGTACTGAGGAATCGCGTAGTGAATCTTTAAGGCCGTTGTCTGAAATGCCTGAGACACTGTGCAAAGTACGTTTTGTAATAAGTGCGTCATATTTAAATTTAGTACGCTCTGTCCAACAAAGTTTCACGCGCAAGTTGGAAATACGTCTGTTCTTGTGTTCTGCGTCGCAACACGAGAGATGTAAATGTGCTTGATCATCGCACGTTGTTTTGGCCCTTCAATTTGGTAGTACTTTCTTTCAGCTCGTTCCAAGATCTTCGTTATCGTCACGCCTTTGGTTTTCTGTTTTCCTATGCAGTGTATTACGCAGCTACACTCCAATATATATTTTAAAGTGATGTGTTAGTGTGCACCTGCGGTAGCGTCGGGATTCGCTTACTTTACTGAATAAATACGTACAAGCCTGAGCAACTCGCCTATATGTGTGTTCACCTGTTGCTTTCGGGGATACACTGTCCAGGCAAATAACTTTAATGCTCGTAATTTTTCTAAACGTGTGCATGATTCAAGCACTCGTGAAAGCAGCTGCGTCTTGTAGAGAATTAAAGCTCTCACTCATGGTTTTCTTTAAAAAAGACAAAACGACCTATGATCGTTAGTTGAAACACGTTTAGAATAAGCATCGCTCCTATATACTGCCCTCAGGAGATACTGAAGACGCAAAGCTCAGAACCTCAGGTAGGTTTAGAAACTCAAGACACCTTGTTTAACTATAGTCCAGCCCAATCAACCGACGCGTAAGTGTAAATACTAATCTAAGGATCCACAGTATCACAGCATAGAACGGGGACACGAAGTGGAGCGTCTGACTATGTTCCAGCGGGATTCGCAAGTGAGAAGAAAATAATGCACACTGAGAACATCGCGTTCTTATTTTTCATAAATCTCGTCAGTTGCAAGCTCCCGCGAGACCACTGAAGGAGTCGTGTAGTTCTTTAAACTCAGAGAAACAGTTCGCGCTACGTGATCTGGTTACAGTGAGCGTCATTTTTAAGTAGGGGTGACTCGTGTTGTTAGAAGTGGGTTAATTCCAGATTATAACGCCTTCCTCGGCTATCATACGCGCACGCTTACCAAACTTAACTGCGCAAGGCCTAGTAAAGTTGGCGATGGCAGCGTTAACCCGGACAAGTAAACACTTGGAAAGAATGCAATAGGAACTCCTTATTGAGGAGTTGTCAGGCACTTGAGTACGCATTATTTGTACTTGTTACTGCTTCGCTTAACCAACGATGGCAACGCTTGTATGATGATGATGATGATGATGATGATGATGATGATGATGATGATGATAATAATAATAATAATAATAATAATAATAATAATAATAATAATAATAATAATAATAATAATAATAATAATAATAATAATAATTGTTACGATTTTACGTACCAAAATGACGTTTTCATTATGAAAGACGCGGTAGTAGGGGCCTCCGGAAATTTTGACCACCTAGCATCCTTTAACATGCACATCAGTATACGTACAGAGGTCTTAGTACCTCCCTCGCGTCTATGGAAATGCGGCCGCCGTGGCCGGGACAGTAACACTGGCAGATATTAGCCACAACATAGCTAAGATTTGCCAATACCAGTAAGCATTAGCATAGATTAGCCAAAATCAGATAATAATTCAGATTTTCACCTGCACTGGAAAAAGAATTTGTGCTCCCGTTTTATTCTTTGTATTACAGCCATAGAGTCCTGAGCGCACGAATATTTGAAGAGCGTTACTTACAAAATGTATCGATGTTGCTGTTGCGGTTGTTGTTGTTGTCGTTGTTTAAGATATGTAAAGTCAGACTCTCCTTCAGTCAGTCCATCGTCATTTTGCCTTCGCATTTATTTACAGATCGGCTAAAATTAGCGCTATGCAATGTGGACAAGTGTGGCAATAAAAATCAAACACGGGTATTTCGATTAATTACAAACATGCAAACAGTGTTTAACGTTCCTTGAAAAAATTTCTAGGAAAGGTTCGAGGCTATTTAGGCAATTTACTGTTCGCTGAACTTGCGGCGGCGGAAGATGCGTTTGTAGGCACTTTTCCTAGATGGCGCCACCATATCCATTTTAGTTCAGATCGCGGCGGACTATGCGTCTTGTGACTGAGTTGTGAGTCGCAGTGCGGTCGTCGTCTGTGCTTTCTGTTGACACGTTTTACAACTCTACTGCGCTTGAGCTCACTTTCATTAATTACGATGAAAACTGAGTACCACTGTCAAGTCTAGCACGCGTCTCAGAGGCTGGTTATGCACGCACGGCACGGTAATGGTGGCGTCTTCGTGGTCGGATATTCTAATGTACGGGCCCTGTGAGGAGCTGGGCTAACTCTATGCTATGAGTCTGTGCTAACTCTATGCTAGATCGGGACCCAGAGCCTGGCTTCCCCATTCCCAGTCCTAATTTAGTATCAACAAAGTTTGCCCTACCCCCCCCCCCTCCCCACCCTTTACGTCCAGATGGTGTTTCGACGAGACGAGGCCTACAACGTGTTCTAGTTCTAAACAGATTCATTGCAGCTCACTCATTAAGCTTTTCAGGCCTGCGTCGCACTGTGGCCGCATACGCTAGGCTAAGCCCAAACTTTATCCCACACATAGACTGGAAACAAAGGCGTCCTTATAGACCAGGGCACAGTGTGCTATGGTGTGGTGGGGGAGGTGTCCTTGCGAACATGCATTATACCGGTTTTAAGATGGTGGCTAGTATAATCTCGAACCAGTTTGATTTGCCGGTAGACATTTCGTGCATACATCGACTCTAGATTACGGGAGAGCCAGCCATTGTATTTTTTTTTTGAGTAGGCGCTGCACAAATATATGCGGTTGCGCTACTTAACCTAAAAAAGAAAAAAAAAATCTGCGACTGCTTCCATGAAGTCACGTTCTAGTGCCGCATTACGACCGATTTTATGGAGCTCTTATCAATTGTATTCGAGTCACGTTTGGTTGTAGGACACGCAAAACGCGGAAAAAAAATATTCGGGGCAGCTGCGGTGCAAAGTTTTACTGAAGTGCTGCATAAGACTGATAAAACAGCGGAGCTGCATGTGGCTTTCTCATAGTTTAACTTCGCTATGTTGTAGCGTAGCCGTGACGTCACCTCCCTATAGGTCGTAATTCGAGGTCTTCGGATCTTCGCCTGTCGCTAAGTCTCGGCCTCTAATGCTCGGAACTCGGCGTGGGCAAACCCGTTCTCGATCAGCTTCCCGCCGCTTCTTCTTCAGCAGTCAAGTCCTTCCTCACCCTAGCCATAAGTGTAACAAAACCCAATGATGCTCCGCGCCGACAGGGCACGTCTTAACACCACTCGGCGTACTTCTCCCCTAAAGGCACCGCGGCGCCACTACGTCCTCGTCTCCCTCTCCTTGACCCCACCCACCTATCGTTTTGGCGCCGCTCTCTGCCTCTCATCGACGCTGCTAGCGTTCCAGCGCAGCCGTGATAGTAATGCGCGTTTTGGGCGAGTGGGCATGTGGATCAGGTCACAGCCGCACTGGAACGCTACCGTAGCGTTTCAGCGTGGCGGTTAATTAGCTGGGCGGGTTTGCGTACTAGCGCGCCTAGCGGACGAACGGAGAGGCGAACTGCGCATGCGCGGAACGCTGTGAAAGCCGGCGACTTTATGGAGGCAGCCACTCGGCCGCTCATTTTTAAGCGAAGCGTGCGCCTCGGACAAGTGGACGAGCGTGCGAGCCCCCAACACAAGCGGCGGCGGCATGTCGTCGGCGGCACCTCCAATAAATTACAAGTCACAGGCTCCTCTCTTTCATTCTTTGGCACCCCCTTCCCCTTCCCAAGTACAGGGTAGCAAACTGGAGACCTGATTTGGTTAACCTCCATGTCTTTCCTAATCCTTCTCTCTCACTCTTGCATTCATCCTTCGGCTCGCACCGTTACATTGGATTATCGTGTTTTAGTGGTTAGCCATGTGCATGATAATCAGATGAACATTCTCTCTCTTTTTTTTGTCCTTATCGTAGAGATCAAACAAGTACTCCATCGAACTTACTGAAAATGAATAGGCTCCCCGGTTCATGAGAATGATGTGTATACCTAGGGGCAAAGAAAAGGTAACCCGCATTTTACTTTTCAAAAGCGCAGAACGAGCGCATCTGCCTAATAAATTTACTGTTTACAAAACAGAGGGTCTGCGGCGCGTTCCATCCCACAAATGGAGTGTCGCGCTTCGGCACCCTTGAGAGAGTCCGGCGTAGTGTCACGATAATTGAATGAAAAGGCTGAACGAAGCTCTGAGAGCAATTTATTTAGGCGGAGTATATACGCGGCGGCTCAAAACGTATCGCAGCCTCTTTGCGCAGTCCACTGGCCGCATGTGCTGCTCCGCTAGCTGCTTCTTACTTTAACGAGAAAGCTGTTTCCTTCGCGAGCCTACGTCGTTTAGTTAATGTGACGCTCTTATAGGTTTTTAACAGCGAATGTGTTAAAGCTGGCCGTTTCGTGCGGCCTACCAGAAAACTGTCATCATCAACGGGCATGGGCCACAGAGTTGGGGCAAATATTACTAGTCAGCACTGGTTCACTAAGACACACACAGAGAGAGAAAACTATAGAAAGACAGAGAAAGAGACAAAAAAGAGAGAAAGATAAAGCGAGAGATAAAAAGAAAGAAATAGAGAGAAAGAAGCAGAGAGAAACAAAGGGAAGAAAGAAAAATGAAGATAAATAGAGCGAGAAATCGAAGGAAATAGAAAGAGAGAAATAGAAATAAGCAGACAGAAATTAGAGATACGAGAAAGAAAGAGAAGAAAAAAAGGAAGAAAATAACGAGAAACAATGAAGGCCAGCCGGCTGCGCTCTTCCTTCAGGCTTGGCACTAGTGCGAAGCTGGCATACTAGGGAACGGGAAAGGCAACGGCGGCTGCGATAAGAAATCGAAGCTATGGAAGCCCTACGCCAATGACGAAGAGTCCATAGATCTAATAGAGAAGTGAACGCTCCGTTCTGGAGTTCGGACATCCGTTTCGTGACTAACCTAGCTAAAGCCTTGCTACAACCTAGAAGCAACTAGATCATACTTCAGAATCGTCCGTCCATCCGTCCGTCCGTCCGTCCGTCCGTCCGTCCATCCATCTAATTATTCTTCCATCCGTCCGTCCGTCCATCCATCCATCCATCCATCTATCCGCCTACGTCTGGGTGATCTGGTGGTCGCCTCCTTAGCTTGGTGTAGGCCAAAACTGGCATGGAAGGGTAAGAGGGATTGACGAATATGACTGTCTGCTCATGACATGGATAACATGAATATACTGTCGCGTACGTCGTCAATTCCTGCCCTCCAGACACGTGTGGCACATACCCGTACACCGCAGGCCACGGTAAGCGGGTATCCGCCACAGGTGCTGGAATGTTTACATCTTCCCAGGAACAGCGACAAAGAAATTAATGAGAACAGACAATAATGCCAAGGAAAGTATAGGGGATGTCATTTGTAGTATTTAGGATATTAATGTGAAGAAAGTAAAGTAGACGGAATGATAACTTGCCAGCCGGCAGGGACCGAACCTCCTAACATGAAATAACGCGTCCGATGCTCTAGCACTGAGCTACGGTGGCGGTCATCCTCCCGTCCACTTTATGGGATATATAAGTGAACTATCGCGTAGGTCAACGTGATACAGTGAAGCCTCGGTGATACAATCACAGCTCATACGAATTTCGGAGTGATACGAAATTTTCGTCGGTTCTGGCCAAGGCCTATTTGCCTGCAATGTAATGGAGTACGGTTGTTGCGAACCGATTTTCACCCAGCGACGTTTGATACGAACGTACGCTACCGCCTAGGTACAAAGAGGTGTTGTCCGCGCTGTCGCGGAAAACGCCCCAAGCACGTGCGAGCGCGGGAACGCAAGCGTGGGAACGCAAGCGTGGGCATGCGCGCCGCACCGCCAAATCGTCAGAATCACGGTGTAAGAAAAAACGCCAGGCCTGCGCGAAAAGCGCAGCAGAATCACAGCGAAAGCTCGAAGAGCGGCATTTCTAGAGCCCGTTGTAAACTCTCTTGTGGCTACTAACACACTACACTAGCAACGTATCCACCACGCCACAAATCATAATTTTTGTGAAGTTGGGAAGCACCCACCACGACATTACTCGTCATTCTGCGGAGAAGCGAGGTTCCATTTGTAAGGCATTATGAGCAGTTTCTTGATGCGATGGCTGATGACGATGAAGAATTACGACTGAGCTTTAGTAATGGGTTGGAAGCTTTAAAGGACCCACTAGTTACTTAATTCACATTGTGTGACGCCCGGTCGTTGTGTCACTCTCCCACCACGCTTTATAACATACGCTAACGTGAGAAAGAGATAGAGAGAGGGAATTAACTTTATTGAGACCCTGAGGAAGTGGATCATGGGAGCCTTGTGGGCTTCCTTGGCAACCAATAGAAGTGCACTTGCCAGGAACCCACTACGCTATAAATCATCGTAATTTTTTTGTGAAGTAGAGAAGCAGCCACTATGCAATTTTTCGTCATTCTGCGGAGAACCGTGGTACCTGTTAAACACATGTAACATTATGTGCACTTTGTTGATGGTGTGGCTGATGACGAAGAATTATGGCAGAGCCCTTTGTAAGGGGTTCGAAGCATTCAACAACCTTCTCGTTGCGCAATTCGCATTGTGTGACGCCTGGTTACAGAATTCGCGTTGTGTGACGCTTGGATGTTGTTTTGCTCTTCTACCACGCTACATTACATGTGTTATTGTGGTTCCTTCCCGACATGAAGCCGGTATAGGGTGTTTTTGCAAAGCAGTTTCAAGCACCGGCATGGCTCTGAGGTAGGACACTGGGCTCCTTCGCAGAGGGCCCAGGTTCGAACCTCTTTCCCTCCTGGAATTTTTTTCTTATTTCCTTTTTTTTTCTCATTTCGAGCGATAATGGTTACGGACACCGGCGGCGGCGGACAACTACGGCGCCAAAAACGGCCCTTCTGATCTCATAACAGCTTTCGCTGTAAAAAATTGCAGTGGCTTAGCTCGGCTATGCCTCGATATACGTAGCGTTAGCAAAGGTTCAGCTGATTATTCTTAGCTTTCCAGATTGTCTAGGATTATTAACCTTCTTCTGTTGATTCTTCGTACGCTGAACCGCTAATTGCCAGGCAACTACTTCGGGATCCGATGAGATAAGCTTCTCGGCTCTTCTGCGCCGTTGAGCAGCATTTGCGCTCTCTTTCTCCATGGCGTTACCCATCTGCAAACGCCAGTCAGAGGAGCGGCTCCAGCGCAGTGTAAGACGGCGACTGCACAGCGAAGGCGAATAGCTGCGCGCGCGCTGGCGCCAGTGTGTCACTCCTCTCGAATGCGCAGACCAGCAGCGGCAAGTCGCGCGCGGTGGTGGCGGAGTCTGCGCGCGCGCCGAGGCCAGTGTGTCTGCCACGGCTACGACGCCACTCCTCCCGAACGCGCAGACCAGCAGCTGCGAGTCGCGCGCGGGGGTGGCGGAGAGCGCGTGAGATGCAGGCTCCGGTGAGCCAGCTGTGTGACATCACTGATCCTCACGCATGCGCAGCACGGCTCATGAGCATCCACGCGAAATCGGCTCCGGCTAGGCAAGTGCAGCTAACGCTACAAAACAGTTTTCTTGCGGTCGGAATAAAGCTTCAGAGACGCGTCACGGCTTCCGAGGTTGCCTGCGCGAATCTTTGAGGCTCTAATGTGCCTCCGTGTGCCTTCGCGTCTAGATTACAAAGGACATTAGCGCCATGCTTTTATTTCTAACGTGTCGACGCGGGCTGCTGTCGTTGTTCTGTGTTTACACGTGCCGGCCTCGTGCATCAGACATCCTATGAAAGGTGGACGAGGACCGAAAGAAGGCGAGAACGGTCTTGGCGAAGGAGTCAGGCATCACAACATCAATATGTGCGACCGTTGAGGTCGCACTTGTGCGGGCACGGCCGCAAATCTGCCGAAAAACATGCCCAACACCTCCGCGATAACAAAATCATAACACAGGACCGTGGTTCTGTTTTTTGTGGCCTTGATCCATCGCGTCAAATTGCTTCTTCTGTTACTTTCGCTGCAGTACTCCGTTGTCATGCAAAAAAGCATACTAAATTTGTAAGGGGCTACTGCTGTCGCGGGTCACAACGCACCTGGTTCAATAAATAAATATGCGCGTACAGGTCATATATTTACGAGTGCTGGTATGATTGCCGACATCTAAAAACATAACTCGCCATCATTCAGAGTTCTTCGTGACGTTGCTGTGGTGCTGAAAAGCAATAAATGAAAATGTACGCCAGCTTTCTTTTGTCGCATGGTAATTTTCCATGCTTTCTGGTGATACGAATTTCGGATGATACGAATATTTTTGGTGTTCCCTTGAGGTTCGTATCACCGATGTTTCACTGCAGTTGACAGATGCAGACGGTCAAATATCGCGTTTGATGAGGCATCTAAGGCTTTGACCTTAAGCTTGCTTAGCCTTACACTTATTGGCACACACTTGACCCTCGCTTGCTGCTGTCCACGTAGCCTATATAAATACCATGATGTCATGCTGAGCGGAAGAGCTCATATCTATAAATACAGTTTGTTAAACAGCAAATCCTTTGATTATTTGCATCAATACCTGCATTAAACACGGAGACATGCGTTTATTTAATGTCAATTTATCTTCAAAACGAAGTTGCTTTATTTATTGAATTATTATCCTGTTTTTGTATTGTTCAACGCGCTAGGGATGCGAAAGCATAGACTGTACAGCCGCAATTCCTAGGCTGTTAATATGCCGCCTCGTGTTCACGAAACGATAAAATAAAACGATGCGACAATAAAACTAACCAGCTCAATACACTTCAGAGACTCTGAAGTTGCAATAGTGCATGAGCTTTCACGCCCGTCAGTAGTGTCGTCGACTGCCCGGCTATCCTGTACAGAGCAGCCTATGAATTTTATGCGTTTCATGCGCATGAAACGCATACATGTATTCATGTGTTTCTTGTACTCCCCTGAGGTTTATGGCTAAGTTAACTTGCACAGCTCAAAGCGAGCGTTTAACGCTGTCCGAACAAGCGCAAGAAAAAGATTAGCTTTAAGCGGAACTTTCGCAGAATAAAATATTTGTATTACGCCTTGTTCATGAGCTTTGTGCAAGAAGAAATTCTCTCCGTCTTGAAAACAGCTTCAGCCTCATCAAACAGATCGGCGTAAAACGAAAAGATGCGTCTGTGTCTGTCAAAAGTTTTGTTCCTGATAAATGCTACTAAGGAGCTAAACTTAGACATCTACTCAACAGAAATTTCTCTTCTGAAGACGGCGGTGAAGGGAAAAGGTCGTTATGGGGCGTCCTACACCAGGAGCTAGAAGGCGGAGATCGTGGGTGCCGTGTCCACGACACTTTCTGCGTGGACCCACTGTTGCTTCAATGCTTCTCTCGCATCCTGTGTGCATTTTAGGGCTGAATAAACTGTTGCATGCGAAAACCTGACCCGAGTATGCATGTAGACGAACTTTTCCCGATAATTGCTTTTCTCAGGAACAATAATACTACGACGAGTACAAACTCGCATATGTAGAAATTTGCACTTTGAAGCAACTCTTCATCTTTTTTCTGTCAATTTGATGATTCGTGAACACGAGAGAACATACTTAAGATCTAAACATAATGGCAATGGGAACTATAGCTACACGCTCGCTCATTGAAGTGGCTTCGCGCGAACGTCAGTTTCGACACATTGGCGGCTTTGTAACTCCGACCTCACAAAAATAATGCAACATGCTTTTACCGATTATGTTAGAGCACGTACTGAGCTCAAATTCTGGGGAGTTTAGAGAAAATAGAATATGGCTTCTTTTTAAATCGCAATTAAAGATATTCCACTTTTAGAGACATGCGTTCACTTGTGCATTTTTGGTTTGCGCTTGGCCACAGTTGTTAAAATTATGTGTGGCAACACTCTGGGAAACTTAGGAAATTCTGTGTAATATCGACGCGAAGCAAGAAAATCTGAAACTAAACCGTTAATGAGCAATGTGCCGTATTTGCAATTTTTTCATGAAACATTGGCAAGAAAATTACAAGATAACAATATCTTGTAAACATACGTAACTCGTAGTGTGCCAAGAAAAATATAAGATTCACAGTTACAATACTTATTATATAGGACCTTGTCAAAGTCCCATTATCGCACAATTCCCAAAAAACGGTTCTACTGGGCGGAGACTTCAGAATATTTTTGACTAAGGCAAAATTTTTTTCCCACAACTAGGAGTGGCTTGGTGGCCCTAGGGACTTGCACAGCAAAATATATTTTTTTTTTCAGCCAAATTAAAGGGGTCCGTGGACATGCACCGATGTTCTTACTCGAACACAGCGTTCGGCACGTTTGTATTAGCAATAACAGGCAACCGCAATACCGACCATGTATGGAACCGTGCGAAGGCATCGTTGTTTACAGCGACAGGAAAACGTGAAATCGACACTAGAAAACTAGAAACAGCAAAAGAAAAAAGACAAAATTTATTTACGGTATGAGCTTTTTTACTTACAATGAAAAACATCTTGATCACAATAGCTATTTCTTTTCTTATTATACTATCATTTATGCGACATAATCTAAAAATGGCAAAAGACCCGAGGTGGACTGTCTCTGGAGCCGCAATTTCCCTACAGGCGACTTGAGACCATCGTTTAAAACCACCGCCGTTTCAATCATGCAACGAAAGAGATATCAGTAAAAATATACCGCAGAGTATTCGCAACAAATAAACAAAAATGACAACTGCTCGAATACCTCGACAAAGACAATTTCTGTTAGTAGAAATGGACAGTTTAAAAACTAGCGTGTGATCACAGAGAAGTGAACAGTGTGCTTAGCCACCGATAATGAAGAATTTTTTAAATGCGAGATTGTGTTTATCCGCGGAGGGGTTCATTAGCATCCTACTCAGCGCTCGCGTTCGAAATAAAGACGCAGCGTTGCAAGAGCATAAGCTTGCCGACTTGTGCAAACATAAAATACGCACTCGAATGGTAATATCTGTTTTATCCGCGAAATCACCAATGATATTTTCATTGTGTCCTTAGAGTAAGTAATGTAGGACGTCATGTAAGGTACTCTCTCCTCGGGGATAGTTATTTCCGAGATGAAGTCAGTGTGATGGAAACGCTCCCGGAACTTAACATCCATATCTTTCCATGACACTGCCGCATCCGGTGGCGGCGGCGACGACAGGACCATCGTCATCATTATCAACAACAGTAACTACGGCGACAAGAAGTGCCTGTTGTTTTGAAAAGGCAAATAAACAGTCTGCGCACTATATCTCCTCTAATCCGTCTAAAGTATTCCTAAGCGTTTGCTACTAATCATGTGGTGTTCACACGTCGTATGTTACGTGTTCGATTTAATTGCGAGACCAAAAGTTTGGGATGATGATTTCAAGAACTACCACCAAGAGGATGAAAACCCTTGTTTGACGACAAAATCGAGTAATCTCGTGACAGCAACTAGGCGAATAGTACTAAATGTGTGGCATGAGCGAACTGAGAAGCCGTCTGCTAAAATGACCACATTCCGCACGTGCGCCTTCCGTTTGCGGAACCAGTTCTGCCGAAACGTACAACGGCGTATCCGGCCGCGAGACCATGTCGTCGTCACTATCGGCTCCTGCGCAATCCGACCATGAGTGTCCGGTTGGACGCGATTAGGGTGGGGTGGAAAACTGTTTCGTTTTTGATCTCTTCGCATCGGACGCTGAAATGGTTTCACACCACACGTGGTCGTAGTCACCATATTCGCCGTACAGAGCTACAACGTCACACATTATGCAGCTCTTTTTTGATGTTTTCGCTGACGATTAACGGTACGAATCTGGGCAAAGAGCCCAGCTTCGTTTCCTGGCTTCAAAATTCAAATAAATTAGTTTTAGTTCGTCTGCTCGCGGTCAAAACTCGTCACACCGCTGTAGTCAGTTTCGTGTCATGTTACTGTCCGATGTTGGTGTCTACACTCCCTTAAGTGAGACAGGCTTGAGACGACGAAGATGAGGCAGGCAGTGTGCTCTCTGTTCCCAATGCCGTATGATGTCACGCGCTCGTATTTCGCGCACATGTTACGAGTAGGGGCCTTGTCGGGAACTTCGTTGTCGGGAAGCATCGGCTCGGCGTCTCTTCTGTTCTCGTCTTGCGTTCGGCAATGCCTCGCTGTACTTGCACCAGTGTAGCACATATATTAAACTTCTGCAATAGTGTGGGTTTAGCATAGTGTGTGAAACTCGCGGCTTTAGCGCGTGGGGTTTCAGTTTCGAAAACCTACAACGCGTTTTCTTTGAAATTCATTCTGTATTCTAAAAGAATTTCTTCACAGCGATTCGTCTTACGTGATCCGCGGACGGACGGAGAGGCCTCTTTGTTGATTCGATATAGAATGATTTTCCATCAAATGCAAATTCATTAAAGAGCCTTCGGTGTTGCGAATATAAACTTGTTTGTTTTTTATTGAGATGATTTAAGGACATGTTGGCACACAAACAAGGCACCGACTACTCTTTAGCTCTTAGGGGTGTCTAACATGGAGCACATGGGGTCCAAATTTCTAAGTACAACTAACCTGCAGTACATATAATATACAACTTAGCTTAACAATCAAGACGTAACGTAACAGCCAAAACAACACACAGTGAAACCTCGGTGATACGAATCTCACGGGACCACCAAAAATATTCGTATCATCCGAAATTCGTATCACCAGAAAGCATGGAAAATTAGCGTGCGACAAAAGAAAGCTGGCGTACATTTTAATTTATGTGATGACGAAGATCGACACCGGGGCTCTGGCGCGCGGGGACAGCTAGCGGGTAGGGGTAGAGAAAGAAGAAGCAGACAATACAACAGCTGGCCCAGGAACGGGTGCTGTGTCCGTCTCTGTTCATTACAATGACGCAGCCTACGAACAACGAACCTTGAGTGCGTCCTCGTGGCTCATCGGCGCTGCAGACCTGACACCCAAGCACCGCCCACGATCATGGAGCCCGTGTCCATACTACTGCCGGAAGCACCTGTGCCACCATTCGAGGACGGCGTCCAGGCCTCCTCGGTGGCCAAAGGGCAGGCTTACCCCGGCGCCGCGAAGACAGAGCGCGGCTTCCTGTTGCCCGGGAACGCTGTTCACGCTTCCCGGGGCGACATCCTCTTGCTCAGGACTCCGTCGGCACCTGAGCTGCTTAGGGATGCTGTCCAAGCTCCCTCTGATCCGGATCCCGCCACAGTGAGCACAACCACCACCTCCGACCTGTCAAACATTGCCACTGGCTCCGCATGCGGATCATCGGATAGCGCCGCGCATCTGCGGCGTACCATCGCGCGACTCCGCCTCGAGATCAACGTCTTGATAGCGCGGAGCTCCGAGCTATGTCCTACCGCTGTACCACCATTCTGCGCCATGAATGCTCTGTTGGCTGCGGCCGCGTCGCAAGACATTGAATCTAGCTCAGCCGAGAACCGCAGAGAGCTCAGTTGTGTCCTCGCACAGCTCTCACACCAACTGGACCCCTTGGCGTCAGCTCACTCGGGATTTGCGCCTCCCGTCCCACCACCACCGGCAGCGGCAGTTTGCGAACTACCAGAGTTCAATGGCTTGCAGGACGATGCCGACAATTGGGTGGCGACCGTCAACGATATCGGGGCTCACGAGGCCTGGACGGAACCGCAGAAATGGGCCGTGGCGGTAGAGCGCCTTCGGGACGGTGCCGCGGCGTGGCACAGGTACGAAGGCGTGAGGCAGCATTCCTGGGCAGGATGGTGTACAGCTCTGATTGCTGCTTTCGGCCGGGTTCCCTGCGGCTCCAGTGAGCCCAACTCGACATCCACCGAGGACGGAGCTCAGGAGGGGTACCACCTCGAGGCTGCAACTGCGAACTGCAGCTCACCGGCAGACAGCTACGCAGCCTGGCCTGGTACTAACGCCGGACTGACGCCACGCTGTGACGCTGCCTCGGTATCCGACGCCATAACATCCCTGCCAATGGCCGAAAGCATTTCGTATCCCCATCTGTCGGAAAAGCTGCCCCCTTGGTCGCCATCGCCTGAGCACTTGGAGGCACCGGCCCGCATCGTGCTGGACGTTTTAGAACGTAATGAAACGCACATGCCCGCGCATTTCACCAAGATCCTCCCTGACCAGACGGAGGCGGATCTGCACGCTTTGAAGCATTCACTGGCTGAACGAGAGAGCGCTACCAACTCGATGAAAAACGTCTCTCCTGGAGACACCAAGGCATTTGACACGTCTGAGATCGTCCTCATTGATGACCTGCCCGCGCAGCACAAGTCTGTTGCTTTTGGAACGGCTTGTGACGAGGATGTTCCGGCTGCACGCAGCGCGGCTTCACGAATTACTGGCCGAGGTCGTAGACCACCACGACACAGTCAGTGGCGCCCACCGGACACAGTTCTGGCGGATCTCCGGACCGAGTTGCCGGACCGAGGGACCGAGTTACCGCGTGGTCGGGTCCGACCAGCGCGATTCAGCCAGCACCGTCCACCTGAAATACTGTCGACGTCTCCGCGCGCTTTGCAGTCATGGCCGAGTGTGATGACGAAGATCGACACCGGGGCTCTGGCGCGCGGGGACAGCTAGCGGGTAGGGGTAGAGAAAGAAGAAGCAGACAATAGAACAGCTGGCCCAGGAACGGGTGCTGTGTCCGTCTCTGTTCATTACATTTATTGTTTTTCAGGGCCGCAGCAACTTCAGGAAGAACCCTGAATGATTGTCAGTTAAGTTTTTAGATGTCGACAATCATACCAGCACTCGTAAATATACGGCCCGTATACGCGCGTATTTAATTAATGAACCAGGTGCGTTGTGACCCGCGACAGCAGTAGCCCCTTCCAAATTTTAGTATGCTTTCTTGCATGACAACGGAGTACTGAAGCGAAAGTAAGGAAAGAAGCGCTTTGACGCGATGGAGCAAGGCCACAAAATTACAGGACCACGGTCCTGTGTTATGATTTTTTTATCGGGGAGGTGTCGGGGATGTTTTTTGGGAGATTTACGGCCCACGCACAAGTGCGACCTCAACAGTCGCGCATGTTGACGTTGTGAAACCTGATCGACTCCTTCGCCAAGACCGTCCTCGCCTTCTTTCGGTCCTCGTCCACCTTTCGTAGGATGTCTGATGCACAAGGCAGGTACGTGGAAACACAGTACAACGACAGCAATCCGCATCGACGGGTTAAAAAAAAAGCATGGCGCTAATGTCCTCTGTAATCTAAACGCGAAGGCACACGGAGGCACATCGGAGCCTCAAAGATTCGCGCACACAATGTCGGAGGTCGTGACGCGTCTCTGAAAGTTTATTCTGACCGTAAGAAAAGTCTTTTTTTACACCGTGATTCTGACGATTTGGCGGTGCGGCGCGCATGCCCACGCTTGCGTTCGCGCGCTCGCACGTGCTTGGCGCGTCTTCCGCGACAGCGCGCACAGCTCCTCTTCGTACCTGGGTGGTAACGTACGTTCGTATCAAACGTCGCTGGGTGAAAATCGGTTCGCAACAACCGTATTCCATTACACTGCAGGCCAATGGGCCTTGGCCGGGACCAGTGAAAAATTCGTATCACCCCGAAATTCGTATGAGCTGTGATCGTATCACCGAGGTTTCACTGTATTCAACAATCACATATATGTGTACATACGGTGATGTTGAGAAAAATGAAGAGCAACCGTTGCATAACATAACTATGAGAGAAGTAGTCAACACGCACATAAATATACACTGTGCCGTTAAAAGCAAACACAGCTTAAATGCGCTAGTAACGACCAAGAATGCCATAGTCTTAAAAAAATTTTCAATGTATTTAAAGCACACTTCTGTGAACGTCTTGTGTGCCACGGGCCCAAGGTGTTCTTAAACTGAGTGGTCTGCGGTCTAATGTCATTAACAATGATTCAAGTCGACGTTTTGGTGCGTCGTGTTGTGGGAATTCTAGAAGGAGGTGATATGTGTCTTCATCTACGAATCCGCAACCTCATTCAGGAGTTTTAGCGCGGCCAATTCTGTGTACAAAATGCTTTGTGTAGGCAGTGTCTAGCCTTAACCGGTGAATAAGTGTTTCCACACTTCTGTCTAATGATAACGGATATTTAAATTCAATAGGTGGATCTATATGATATAAATCACAGATTTTAGAATTTTGGACAAAAACGTATTTTTACAGATATTGAAAGATTGTATCTTAAAAATTCTGCGCAATTCATTTTTCGATATTGTAATGGAAACGATATCATTTCTGCGATGGGCTTGTCTAGATGCTCATAGGTTTTCTACCATAACAAATGCTCCTCTGATTTCCTTTTGCATGAAACGCAACCACCATGAGACATATTTCTCAGACTTTCCTTACTTCATAATCTGCTAAGCTAAGTGGAAGTTTCGGTTGAAGCTATCCTCTTCAAGGGGTAGTTCACAGAACTACGCACTGCATTCAGCCCAAGCTTGTTGACATTGTACGTATGGGTGGTCAATAATAGCTGTCCGCAGTAAGTGCGATCCCTGCGCTTCACCCGAGTTCTTTTGGCAGTTTTCTATATTTGAACCTTAAACAACGCTCGCAAATTTGAGGGGAAATGCCTCATTAACACTCAAGAGGTCATAATTAGTATGACTAGGTGTTTTACGTCCATACCCACGACATGATTATGAGGGACGCCGTAGTGGAGGGCTCCAAAAATTTCGACCACCTGCAGTTTCGTAACGCGCACCTAAATCTAAGTACAGGGGCCTCTGACCAAGTACCACGCCTACCGCAGTACACGGTACAAATACGCCTACCGTGGCCGGCATTCGATCCCGCAACCTCTGGTTCAGCAGTCGAGCACCACTACAATTTGACCACTGTGGCGGTTATAAGAGATCATAGCCGCTGATGCTTCACATAAAGTTAAAAAAATCGTTGTTTAATTTATAAAGCTGAATATTAGGCGTCATGACAACGTATATGTCCCTCGCGAAGTACAAAACACGGGGCAGTTATACCGACCTCAATGCTAAGAAGGTGGTTTCAATGAATGTTGCCGACCTTGTACATCGATACCCGGTCGCCGCCATTACCTGACGTCAGCCCTAGCCTTCGTCACACCTCAGCATTAACATTCAGCTCTTACCAGTGTATAAAGCCCAAACCCTCAGATGCCTCGTCAAACGCGAAATCTGACCATCGGCGTCGTCACCACGAGTGCTGCAAAAAGTCATGTGATGACACCATTACATGACGTCCCATAACGTGTCATCACAAGATGACGTTTTCACATGACATCGTTTTTTGCTCAAAGGTGGGCCGATCAAGGAGGCACTACGAAGACACTTGGGTACAGCAAGCTTCCGGCGGAAGGCGGGAGATAATACGCAAATGCATCAGGAATTGTGTGAATTTTAAGGCGTAAGCCTTACACGCCTCATCAAACGCGGGAATTTAGTGTCGGCGTCCCGCGGGGTCGATGACAGCAAGAGTATGCAAAAAAATCATCACTTACTGACGTCACCACATGGCGTCATCATGACATCACAGGCTGCTGAAATTTGCGACGTAATCATGACGTCACTATGTCGTCACATGACGTGACGTCACAGTAGGACGTCATCGTATCGCACCGTCGGTTGCTCAAACGTGCGCCAATGACAGAGGCAGTGCAAAACCCGTTAGGTGCAGAAAGATTTCGGAAGGAGGCGGGGAGGATCACTACATCGACTGAGAAGAAAAATATGCATTCACCTTCGAGTCATCTTAGGCGAATGCATCAGTAAACGTGTGACTATTCAAGACTGGAGTCCGCTGCGGTGGTGTAGCGGTTACGGTGCTCGGCTGCTGACACGATGGCCGCAGGTTCAATCCCGGCCGCGGCGGCGGTCGCTTTTCGATGGAAGCGGAATTGTAGAGGTCTGTGTGTTGTGCGATGTCTGTACATGTTAAAGGGACACTAAAGGCAAATAACAATTTATGTCAGAGTGAAAGCCCAATGTATGACAACTTCTAAAACGGCAATATTATCAACATCAGTGCCCTACTTACCGAGAAATTAAGCTAAATGTATCACATGATGAGCGCCACGGGTGGGACATTTTCGAAGTGATACCGATGACGTATGGAAGTCGGCCTACAATAAATCACTAGTAATCAAACTAGCAGCAGTAAAAAAAGAACCTTCCGAGCATCAAAAGACGTAATAAAATGCTGTTTGTTCGTTTCCGCTTGATTCATGGAAAAAAAGAACCTCCGTGGCGTTGCCATATGGGGAACGGCGCGCGTGGTTCAAAGGTTCCGTTTTCGCCGAACTGCGCCTCGCCCGGCGCCCTGCTTCGCTCACGCGGTCGCGTCTCAGTGGTAGTTTCGGGATCGCGTACTGCCGCGCGTGTTTTGCGCGCTCTGACCGAAAGTTCGACAAAATGCCGCATGCATGTGATATTGCCGGATGCCCGAATGGTGCACAACGCCAGTGCTGCAGCAAGGAAACCGGTGTGTCTTTTCACTGGATGCCGCGGAATGAACCCTTACGCTCGATGTGGCTTAGTGTCATGCCATTGCGCCAGTGTGCTGAACAGTCAAAACCTCTGCGTGTGTGCTCGCTGCGGGACTGCGGGAGTGCGGCAAGCTTCGATGGCTTCGATGGCCGTTGTTGCTACTGTGGGTCCCGCTACTTCCGCTCTGCTGCTACTAGTGTCGGCGGCCGCGCAGTAAAAGCGGGCAACGTTGGGCACGGCAGCAGCGACGTATGAAAGTCGTATTTTCAGGCGGGAGATTTAAAGCGCGCTAACGCGATGCGGACCACTAAAAACGTTATTTTATTTCAAAATAAGCACTTCCTTGGCATAAAAGTAGCACTACGAGGTTTCTGGACCGCTATTTCAACAATCAACGTCGACTTAATATTTGCCTTTAGTGTCCCTTTAAGGAACACCAGATGTTGAACTTTTCCAGAGCCCTCCACTACGGCGTCCCTCATAATCATATCGTGGTTTTGGGTTAATAGTAATAAAATTAATTATTATTATTGTTATTATTTTTAATATTCAATACTGGATGATTCGATAATACCCGGTTTTTGTCTTCGGCAATGATATCGGGAATATAGATAGTTTATTAAGGCTAGGCCAGCTGTCAAAGACATAGACAGAGCAGTGACGGTCCACAACCTGCAGAAGGATGGTTTCACGCACTGTACCTCTTTAGACGTCGTTCTCACGCGCAGGTTTCGCGGCAGTCGGGAAGAGTGCGTGACGACTTCTGATTGACTCCCTTCGAGACACGGGGGTATACAACGCCTGGTGACACACACCAGATATTCATTCATGAAAGGTTCAGGCGGAAAAGTTGCCACCTATGTATGACAAACTAATACGCCTGATGCTACGACCCCATCGCTTTCACAATATGTTCGTAAATTTTTGTAATAAAGTTTGGTGCTCAGTTACTATTCTAGTAAAATGACTTTACAAAAGTATCATTATTTAGGCAGATTGTAAGGTTTCTCTAGAAAGATCACGTCAGAAACTTGCGCCTCTTTTGTTGCTGGAGTGAAGGAATACTACCGTAATATATCTGGGAACTTCGCTCCAAACAGCAATGGTGCTTCTTGTGCACGTGTAGCCTAGTGGTAAACCTTCATTGCTATAAATTTTACTGAACGCCCGTGCACCTCTACTAGGGACTGCTCCTTGCTCTCCCAAATCTTCAACAATTTTTCCAAAGAGATATTTTTCGAGCAGGTTGATATTCTGCACATAACGTGTGAGGGGACAGCTTTCCTCACTCTTTAAATAGTTCAAATGCTTGGGCTCTGGCTGTGACGTTAACAGGAAAGCATCATCACCACGAACGGCCCATACCTTCGAACTATGAAAATGATGTAGGGCATCGACCTTGAAAGTTAACTTCAGTTCAATTTTTGTTTTGAACATGAAAAACTTGGAGGACTGGAGGAGACAGGGAACAGGAGGTGCTATATCATTGAAGGAAAAAGCTTGAAGCAACTCATCGCGCAGCGTCATTGAACGAATCCCGCGGTGACCATATCAAAGCAAAAACCTCCTTGCATTTGAGGTGCGCAAGCTGCGCGTTCGCGTACCTCGGCCTTGTGATAGCTATAGAGTCCCGCTAAGAGGGCGCACGATGGAAAACCCTGAGCCAAGGCCTAGTGGTTCAGAAGAACTTGAGTCTTGCCTAGTTGATGTTTACTGCTTGACCTCTTGACTGCTAACAAAAGACGAGGACAGTGAAAGGAACGAAAACAAGGGTGATATAGATAGTTTGCACGTGACGCCACGGACGAAGCTTAATAACGTACTGGTACACCAACATGGTGGCGTTCCTGATGTAAAGGCAGTATGATCACATCGCGATTAACATGTTTCAGTATGACAATGATGTGGTCACACTCTTATTGGCCTCTGTGCGTCAATAACAAACGAACTTGTGGGTGACGCAATAGCAGCATTCACGCGACGTCACAAACCTTGCGTCCTACCGTGCAGTGCACTAACATGGCGGTTTCAGTGACGTCAGTGCAAGCCATTTATACTTTCAACTGACAATAATCACATCAACATGCAGCAATAGTTAGACAACTGTGGCATGTGCAGAAACCAACAGATCCACTCATCAGCCCAACCACTTAGGCAACCACGTGGCGGGCAGTCTAATTGAGGTATCGCTAATACCGTGTTCACCTCCACTGCTTACATGATATGCCCCCATCAGCTCTCCCGCAGTGTGATCCTGGCTTCTGCCCAGAACACCGTTGTTTTTTCATTGTCTTTTCATTGTTTTTCATTGTTTTTTTCATTAGCGGTCAAGCTGTCAAGCAGGTCCCAGTAGATTCTGTGGTAGGTCGAAGAGGTGTGCAACGACAGAAGGGGATAGACAAGCATGAAATGGGACGCAACGAGCCAAACGGTTTCTCGTCTTCTGGCGGCACGTTTCGGTCTTTAATTCATCGCCAGCGAGGCTTTGGCCTTTCAGTGGTTTTAGTCCGAGTGTAAGAAGTGCTCGGAATTTTTCTGGGCACATTACCTCGACCACTCGGGGCATTTTAAGGTGAAAGCCTTATACGTCTCATGAGTCAAGAAGTTGACGATATTCGTCGGGACCTACCGATACTTTGTGAGACGTGCCGGCGGAGAAAGTGCTCTGGCACGTTCGTATTCGAGTCTTATACGCGCGAGTATTCAGGTCTTATGCTCGTATTCAAGCTTTTTACGTGCCATGTTTCCGAAAAAAAACATCGAAAATTTCAACTGCGACAAGGCGACTGAAAATAGTGAATCGAAATCGTGCGACGAGAGAAGACAGAAAAGGTACGCAATAAATCATCGTCGCCTCCAACAAACAAACACAATCAAGATAACATGTGGTGAAGCACCCTAGCACATAGTCCACTTGGAGTTAAAATGGGCCTGCTGTATGTCATAACACAAAAATTTGTAATAGCGCATTCACAAGCAGTTCACGAGCTTCTCAACGCAGAACAGTGTACAATACGTTATATATAGCCTAGTAACGACAGGTTGCAACATAAATACCAAGGATCTCTTCACACATATCATAGATTGGGGTAACCGAAAAATTTCATTTCGATTGCTTTGAATGTGGAGGTCTTTATTGCGAACTGTTTGACTAAGAGAGAATAAGCACCAGGCATTACTGGTTGCGAATTACTCATATGCACATATTTCATTCTAGAAGAGGCCTACACTTTTTAATAAAATTTCTTACGAACACCACGCTTTTAAGGAGACATGTTTGCGCAACACTCAATTAAGGCGAACGGCTAAAATATTCCTTAAAATCTAAATGATCTTGCGTGAACAGTCTGATGCTCAATGTAAACAACAGAGCAAAATATATCGCTTTCATTTTTTGCACCTTGCACCTAAAATATAGGGCCAATACGCTGAAACGAAGCGGCAATGTTTCAATAACTTTCACAATAAGTGAAAGTCATCAAGCTTTGCAGACAGTAAAGTGGATGGGGAAATGACCGCCCTGTAGCGCGACTGGTAGAACATCGGACGCGTTATCCGAAGTTTGTAGGTTCGGTCCCAACCGACGGCATTTTGATTTTCCATCCACTTTCATTTCTTTCTATTTATGTCCTAATTGCTACGCTGCAGCTAAAAACAACGAATATCCCCTATACCTCCCCTGGCTTCCGTGCCTGCAGGTTTAATTAGGCTGCGTCCAACAAAGCAACGAGTCCTTTATTAATTCTCTCTTTCGTTCTTTCAAAATGGATGAAGGCGACATACCTGACGTCGATGGAAGCGACAAGTGCCCGACTGTAGAAATCGTAGCCGTCGTTCAGCAGATGCACAATTTTCATTCTAGTATTTTCGCAATGTCTTTTACTTCCCACGCACTGCACGTAGCGTAGCAAACTAGTCCTAGTTGACCCATCTGCCGGCCTCTCTACTTTCGCGATCGCGGAAAAATCGGTTGTTTTTGGGTAGTCCACGAAATATTTTTTTTTTGCCTGCCACACATATTAATTATTGCTACAGGGGTATCGAACGGTAGAGAAGGAATTGGTCTTTCTAGCAGTATTAATTTCAATTAACAAATTAATTTTCATTATTATGAAAAATTATTAAAGAAAAACTGAGCGAAAAGAAAAAAATTATAAAAACATCAGTGCTGCTCTGCACAGGGTAAACATAAAAAAATCGAAGTATACGTTATGAACGCAAGGGTCTCATAGAATGTTAGTGCGAATATAAGCTCTGGAAGTACACCGGTGATTTACGTAATATAAAAATATAGCCACTAGTACTGATCATGCCACCCCGCGAAGCATTTTCTCGACGCGGCGAAACAAAGGCTGGCTGCACATGTATCGCAAAAAAAAAAACAACCTTTTCTGCTCAACTAATCTGGAATAGTTTCCAGATCTGGTATATTTCAATGTTTGGGGTAGGTGCTGGGGTGCCTGAGGCACCTTCATGTGTATTCGTTAAAGTGAACAGTGCAAACCATTTTGAATCTGCAAAAACCCATAATTTATAGCCCCAATTAACCACTCTGTCCCTTGTGTACTGCCGAATACAACACCGAGCTTCAGATTTCACCATTTTCTCATCCACGGAAACGTTCCGACGCGGTTGAAAAAATAGCGTAGAAGAATCATTTATGTGTTCCATAAATAGACACGTGGTGAAGCTTCCCGCAGGGATGCGACGGTGGTCTTCTCCGGATCAGAAACACTCAAAAAGGCAAGCAACGCCTTGAACATTTTCCGTGGCATCACTGACGGTGGACGAACGCCTTGAAGTGTGTTTCGTCGACAACGGCAATGCAGGCGCGGGATTTGAACGATTCTCATTCACACCAGATGTCCGTCAAACTTGTGCATCTCCTTTTCAGTAGCCTCCCTCTAGGATCCGTGCCTTCACTGTACGTTGGATTTTCGAAGGTATGCCTGCACGCATACTTATCTGTGTGGTTGCATATGTCTCTGACGACTTGTGCGGTGAAAGACAACACGAAGAAGCCATGGACCGCCGGGAACTCCGGAGCGCTGGGTCAAAGTCCACTCGGTGCCGTCTTCGCGGAGAGAACTCCGCTCTTTCTGCAGCCGGCGCGAAATGTTCTTGCCCTAATGAAGTTAACACCTTGCAGGTAAGAGCTGCTACATTTAGTACGCACCGGATAGGTTTACATCGACGCGCGGCAGCGACAAAACGATCCAGGAGAGGATGAAACTTACCGGCGAATAGCTGCTGATGTTCCGGGGTGGCTTGACGCACTTTTCCCGTCCGTACTGAAGTCTGACGGATCGAAATCGTTTTCCGTGTCTCTGCTGCTATTGTCATCCAAAGATTCCCGCTCAGATTCCTCCGAATCCGTCGAAATTCGCCGTTTTCGTGGAGCACCCGCGAACTACGTCGGCGCCATGTCTGAAACAACGAGCACTCACATACCCGACTGCGAACGAGCTTTAAAAATTTCCCCGCGATGGAAAAACGAACCTCACAAGCGAAACAGGTGAAAAAGATGCTCTTGATAAGATAAAGAAGAGGACGAAGAGAGCGCGCATCGGCCAAGTTATTGCGTTTCACGCGCTAGAGAGGTACAGTCATTTCACCATGATGACAGTTTTCGCGAACGCGTATGGCATAACGAAACGCACAACAGCTCCGCTGGAAGGAGGCATGCACCTACTACTACTGACCGACATATGGACACTTCGGCTCCTCTCAGCTCTATACAAGTGCTGGATGCTCTTACCGCAGTGCTTGAAAGCATCGTATCAAGCCATAGCCTATCCATTAGCCTTCCTCAGTGAAGTCAAGGCACGTATCTTTTAAGGCGAAAGCCTTAGATACCTCATCAAACACGAAAAGTGACCGTCGATGTCTACAAAAATTATAAAAAACCTCATGTGATGACGTCACCCTATGACGTCATATTGAGATCTTACATAAACAAGCTTGACACATCATGGTGTCGTCATTATCACAACGTGACGTAATCTGATGGCGTCATCATGCATGACAACGTCGCTTGTTCATAGGTGTGGCCGTTCACGGCGGCACGTAAGGTGCAGAAACATTGCGTTGCCTGCTTCCTGGAGGCAGTGCAAAACCACGCTAGGCGCAGAAAGCTTTCGAGGGCGGGGGGTATCAACACAATCGACTGAGAAAAAAAAAAAAAAGAAGACTACTGTCACCTTCAAGTCAACATAGGCGAATGCATGAGGGACCTTGTGAGTTATTCAACAGGGTTCCAGCTCGGAAATCCAGAATTCCTGACTTTAGGCTCTAAAATTCTCTAAGCATATCGGATTATGAATCGTTCTTGTCAACCAGGAAGAGGAGAGGCTTGCTGCCGGCACGAGACGAGCCGAGCATGCGCAGAGGGGGTGTGGACGGCGCCGCCGACGCCGCAGGTGCGACTAAGAAATGCTCCACATTTAAAAGACGCTATTTTCTGCCTCCCATCGTGGGGGCACGGCTCAGCGCATTCAGGGATGGGGAGGGGGAAGTAAAGATGATAGGAAGGAGGAGAGAAGATAGGAAGAAGGACGGAGTAGATGACAACGGAATATCTTGTCAGAACAGGTAGGAGCACGAAGCCAAGGCGTTCGTGTATAGCCAAGGCGTTCGTGTAAACTCAAGGAAGGCTCGCAGGCCTGGTATCTTGGTCTGTGCGGGGGAGAGCAAGTCGTCGACAGTTGTCGCAGGGAGACCAAGCAGGTGATAGCGGCTCACCATCTCGCAACGTTCAACGGCCAGAGCAGGGCAGGAGCGAATCTTATGCTGCAGCGTTTATTCGTTACCGCATCTGCGGCACGCAAGCGAAGAGCAGCGACCCGTGGAGTACATGCGTGCCGCAGGCCAGGCGCTGCTAAAGTCCCTGAAACTTCGTAAAGTAGCGACACTTTCCTCCTCCGCTCGCGTTCCTCCTCGTTCTCCTCTCCTTCGCACTCCCTTTTCGAGCATGGCGCCACCTACCTTGCTCCTGCATAGCAGACGACGCTTCGCGAAGGGAACGCGCGCTTGCCAGGCGACGCGCTTTAAGCATTCGCACTAGCCGTCTAGCTCTTTGTAGCCTTTTTTAAAATTATATGTTGTTTAGGAGATGTTAAAACACGTTTGTAAAGGATATGTGTGATGTTGAACGTTAATATCCCGCTCTACATGAAGCCTTCTGAAACCTATACGTCGTACACGTCGTCCTCGGGAGGCGAATTCGTCGCGCATACCAATGACGCACTGAGGCTGCCAGTACGCACTAGAGGTAGCTGTTCCGAAGTATCGGTTGGGTAAATATAGTTAACGCCGTTATACGTGCCTGTATTATGTAGCACTGTACACTGCAATACAGAAGGGCGTATTTGAGGCATCTCTTTCCCACAAAACAATATCCAGCATGTGGCTCACTTGTTTTTTTTCGTTTTCACCAAATCTCTGCGCTCGCTATTTCCTCTTAACTGTTTAGCAACCTCACAAAAAGGGCTTGCTATGGGGCGAATTCCTGTCCCGAAGCAATCACTATCAATCTCGCGTGTCTTTCCTTGCATTATCGCCGGGCGCGCCGTACTTTCAGGTCACGAATAGCGTGTGCGTTATTAAAAAGCATACTTGATAGGAAAGTGGCGAGCGCCGAGTTTTCAAGAAAGGAAGCGCAAACTAGCCAGAGGACGGTTATTGGTGAGGGGCAAGAAGACTCCACAAAGGGTGCGGACAGTTTTTAGACTGCAAGAAACACATGGGCAATGGGTGTTGGCTGTATTAAGAGTGGCCACTATTATTTATTTAGAAAATGACTGTCAGTGCAAGCAGCAGCTCGGAGCTTCATTGAAAGAAGAATGCGCACGAAGTCGTACATCATTTCCAGTCAATACAATTAGACAGCGTTGGTTGATTCGTTAAGAGATTAGAAGCACCAACCATAGTGCGCAAGTGTGCCTCGTAGACGCACTTGACATACGAACTATACTCGCTGCTCAATGAACGAGCAAGCGAACGAATAAACTAGCCTGCCACCGTAAACGTTTCCTTCGCGAGAGCTCCACTCGCGGATAATAATAACATCTGGGTTTTTACGTCCCAATACCACGATATGACTATGAGAGACGCCGTAGTGGAGGGCTCTGGAAATTTTGACCGTCTGATGTTCTTTAACGAACGCTGACATCGCACGGCACACTGGCTTCAAGCTATTCGCCTCCATCGAAATGTGACCGCCGCGGTCGGTCGCGACCTACGGGTCAGCAGCCGAGCACCGCAACTTCTGCTTCACCGCGGCGGAAAGCCACTCGCGGATATAAACCTCCACACGAAATGGCACGTAAACTTTCGCGCTAAATAACACGTGTACGTGAGGTTCCTAAACGATGAATGCACCCTGCGACTCGGTTGGACACACACGCTTTGCCTACCTACCTTCTATCGCAGGTCCACCGGCGGATCTGTCGACATCAAAGAGCCAGAGAAAGCTATTTGCTACAGGAAAATAAAAAAAAAGAAAACTGAGCACGCAACAAAAACAAACAGAGACTACCACACCTAATGTGAGCTTTCACACGGCAACCTTGTTTCTTCAAAAGAACTGCGCCGAATCTCTGAAGTTTCGCAATCACATTTTCGAAAAAAAACAAACAGTGCAGACCCCGCAGAAGCAGCAATAAAACGTGTGAGGAATAGCGACATGCTGCCCAAATAACTGAGACGTGTCTACGGCGTTATAGCACGCAGCGATTTGCGCGAACCTCGACGAGTACTTATAGTGAGAGGATAGCAACTTACATCGCATAGTCGCGTCGAAAACGTCGGCCGAAAGTTCTATCGTCCGATTCGGTGTAACCAAGCCTTCCTTCGCAACTCGTTGCGCTTCCCGGACGGTATCATGAACAGCTTTTTGCCTTCACTCGATTTGTTTCGGCATCCAAAAGCGCAGCAGAAGCCCATGGCAACCAACCGTGACGTCGGTCTTGTGTGCAAGGTATCTCAGAGCACTACGCACGCGGAATGGAAAGCGCGTATCCATAAAACACATGCGCTGAGAACCAGCGAGCCCGCGCTTCGAGAGCGAAGATGGCCGTCGCGAGCGACTGTAAACAAACGAACGCTACGAGTGGTCCCACGTGACGGCAGTTGGCCAATGCCGACGCGGCGTCAGCCTCGGAGAGGGCAGATGAGGGAGCAAAGAGAGGAGGCGCGCTTTTATGCACGTATGTCGCTACTTTACGAAGTTTCAGGGACTTTAGGCGCTGCCGGTTCGAAGGCGAAGCGGTAGCCACCACTTGTGTCTCTCCAGGGTGGTCTCCGGTACGGGTGGCGGTGGTTTGTCGCTTGCCATCTACTTGATGGGGTGGCAGTTGTTAGCAGTTGCCGCAGTCGTTGCACGGACTAGTCCGACAGGGTACCGCCTTGGTGAGGGGGTCGTCGCCGTGGTGTGCTGCCTTTGCGGCGGCGTCCGCCTCCTCAATTCCAGCTGACACCAGTGCGTGAAAGCATCGTTTAGGGCGAGATGCTAATCGAAGACACGTTTTTTAATAAGCACCCTAGATCAATGAAACTTCGATTGTTTTTAGAGATAGTTATGCTGATTTGAAATACATAATTACTTTGCTTGCGAGTTGCATACTTTTTGTTCTGCATCATGAGAAAAGTGTAAAACATAGTCCTTGTAGCCCGCCTTTTTTCCGATCCTTAAACTTCTATGCATTTTGACAATTAATGGCTCATATGGTTCCATTTGAACAGTATAGTGCCGAAAACTATCCAGAAAGTGCACAGAAAATATTTACTAGACGTGAAATATTCAAACATGAGAAACCCATTATTACCTAGACCCCAGTAAAGGTTTACATGCAAATTTTCTAATATGCATAAATAACATTAAGATTTGGAGGAGATAACTCCACTTCACACACCTTAGAGAAAATATGGGAAAAATTTCATGCAGATCCGTGCACATGAAGTACTGAAAACAAGAGGGGCACGCTGAAAAATTTGCCGAAAAGTGTGTTTTTTGAAAAACGATGTTTAAAGTTAAAATTAGATGTTTATTTATGAACCAAGTAACGAAATCCGATCAAAATTACACACAAAAGAGGTAAATTGTTCTTTTAGTAGCCACTGCCACCAAAATGAGCCAGTGCCGTAAGTTTCTCCTACACAGCTCTTTCGAGCAGAGTAGGTATTGCGCGAGCTCCCGCTGCCGTCGGTTCTGCTTGCGATCGGTCCGTCGCTCGCCGCCCATACGCTGGCCTCCTCGCTCGAAGCAACTCGCCGTAACGTATACGTCATCGAAAGAATACTTTCGGGGCACTCGCTGTTCTCGCATTTTAGTGCCAGAAACGACGCCTTTGCGTTTGTAAGCTGGTTCCCGGACGCGTATACCCGAACGGTGACACGTTGGACACTCTGCACCGATCACGAGGATGTTCAATGCTGTTATGTCAGCGATCAAGGAAGACTCTTTCTACCGTGATCTTTCTTCGTCGTCGAATAGTCCGATCTTCTCTTTGAGAGGCACTGACATACTCGAACGCCGCGGCAACCTCGTCGGAAGCATCGCCGCCGCCGTCGCTAGGCCTCGCGGCAGCAGACGCACTTGCCTTTCGGCGAGTGTTTGGCTTCGATTTGCGCCGGCGTCCTCGAAATTTGTTCACCGAGCGATACTTCACTGGCCGGTGACTGCGTTTGCTACGGTTCTCTTCGTCCATTATGAAAATAAATACACGAGAGAAACGTTGCTCAGCTGCGTCACTCGATGAAACACCGACCCTGAAAGCAGGCTTCTCAACACGCAAGACGCGCAGCGGCCAATGGCGGTCCCCGATCCATACCCCGTGATTTAAAAGCCAGTCTCAGCGATCGAAAAGCGCGGCAAAGGCATGTTTTCTTTATTATTTCTTGCGCTCCTGCAGCGCGGGAGACCGTGGTTATTTGAAGATCTCCTCATGCGCTAGAAGACGTCACACTTTCGGTCAAGATTAACAGCCACCTTGTGCTCTTTAGACGCAATTTTAACGCATTTCCAGTTGAGTTTCGACTTTGATTTTTATTTTCGGAACAGTAGAGATGCGAATCTTAACAAAACAGGTGAAAACAAAACATCCAGAATTTTTTTAAAAAGTCGCGTTTTTCGACCCGCATCTCCCGTTAAGGTGATGACCCACTCATTGGCAACCTTCCAGAGTGAGGTCAAGAAATGTCTTTTTCAATAGAATGCCCTCCCTCAAATCCAGAATTTCTGAACCTAGGCCCTTTGTCTTCCAGAATCAGTTCCAGATTGTATAGTAATATGTGAACCTTACTCTTAAATTTTTCTAAGCGTATCGTATCAGAGTCATTCTTGTCACCCATCTTTAGTGAGCGGATCAAGCTCGTTGAATGCATTACATGTGAATGTACATACGTGGAGCGCTATAATGCCGCCAGACAGTGACAACCAGTACGTTTGATTAATTGTGAAAACGAACGAGGGCCCCTTCAAAGTTCTGGCCCACGCTTACTTGAAGGATGCATACAACGGAACCAATACCATTTCATGCTTATATAGGTTCACCTACTGAAGCGTCACTGAGCATGCCAGATGCAGCTTATCCCTGTTTATGAATCTTTTAGTATAAAGCGTTTTAGTGTTTTTGATCAGTGAAAAGCATGCTGTCAACAGCATAATAGGTATGCACGCGAAGTCTGGCACTGGTAATTTTAAAATCGTAAACCGCTCTCATCGCAAAACGCCAAAAACGCCTCTCGCCGTGGACGCCGAAGGGCACGTTGTTACGGTACGAGATCTTTAGCATGATTTTATTACCAATAGCGGGCAATCGAAATACCGACCATGTAAGCAACGCAGTTTATGAAACGGCTTATTTTTTACGTACTCTTTCCATCGCAGTTTCGCTTTCAAGCAGCTGGCCTTGCTGAAGACTACCTGGTCGTCACCTTAAAGCATGGAATTCGCATGGAATTTACTCTCTCGCGATGAGAGACCCACTTGCGCTGGTGGTTTCACTTGCACGCAATTTGCCGGTAATAGTATGCGGGCAACAAAGTATTTCCCAACGCACCGTTGTCTTCGTCCCTTTCGGTTCATTGAATACAAATCACCTAAAGAACACGCACTCATGCTCGCTAACAAGCTTTTATGTGAACCTGCTGCAACCGAGAGAAGCCATCGATATTTACAGCGACAGGAAAAGGTGAAATCGACACCAGAAAACTAGAAACAACAATAACAACAACAAAAAGCGAAAATGCTTTACGGTGTAAGCTTTCTTACTTACCATCCAAACATCTGGAACGTATAACTATATCGTTTTTTTTTATTTTACGCTACTTAGTCTACAAGAGTTAGCGTTCGCGGATTGCATGCAGAAGCGTAGTAAAGAAGTGTGCGCTTCGGTTCCTTTGCCCTGGCTGCGCTGCCACAGAAAGTTGGAGCCAGGTGTATAGCACGTGACGAGTTTTTCCTAAACGTCTTTAAAGTTTCTTTCGCGTCCAGTTTTAGCCTACAGAAGGAAGCCCTCCGAAATAAGTTCACTCAGAAATGACCGTCGACCTAAAGCCGTGCTGGAAAATGTGTGCGGAAGAGGCACCACCAATCTCCGGGGCTCTGTGTTCTACTACAGGAGAGTTGCATACAATTGTTCCTGAGAAGGGCATTTATGAAACGATGGAGTGATTATGACTATTAATTACCGCACTCTTTAAGCGCGGCAAGCTCTCAGTAAGGCAAATTATGCTTCGAAAAGGTTTATTTCGCACATGGGAAAGCTATTCTTGACCCGTCCTTGGAGCCGCAACTTCCCAGCAGGCGATTTGATACCACCGTTTAAAACCACCGCCGTTTCAACCATGCAACGAAAGAGATATCAGTAAAAATATACCGCATACAATTCACAAAAAAATAAACAAAATGACAACTGCTCAAACAGCTCAACAAAGACGATTACTGTTAGTAGAAATGGGCAGTTTATAAACTAGCGCCTAAACACAGAGAAATGTTGAGTGCGCTTAGCCACCAGTAATGAAGAATTCTTAAATGCGAGATTGCGTTTATCCGCGGAGGTGTTCATTAATTAAGGATCTACTCAGCGCTCGCGTTCGAAATAAAGATGCACAATTACGAGAGCATCATCGCTTGCCGAATAGTGCGAAACGGAAACACGCAGTCGTACAGTAATTCGGTTTTATCCACGAAATCGCCAACCATATCTTCGTTGTGTCCTGAGAGTAGGTAATGTAGGAGGTCATGTAAGGAGCTTTCTCTTCGGGGATTGTTATTTGCGAGACGAGGTCAGTGTAATAAAAGCGCTGCCCAAACTTTAACATCTCTATCTCGCCACGACACTGCCACAGGCTGCGGCCACCACGACGACAACACAATCATCATCATCAACAACGACGACGACGACAAGAAGTGCGTGACGTTAAGAGAAGGCAAAAGAACAGTTCCACGCAAGAACACGAACAAGACCACTATAACTCCTGTAATCTGTCTAAATAATTCCTTAGCATTAGCTACTAATCATCTGGTGTTCACTTGTGGTATGCCATGTGTGATTTAATTTCGATAAACACCAGCAAAGGAATTCGCGAGACTCTTTGTGTAAACACCAAAAGCTTCGGATGAATATTTCAAAAACTCCCTTCAGGAGGCACAAAACCTGCGTGCGACGACATAATTGAGCAATCACGTGACAGCAACGAGACGAATCGCACCAAAACTGTGACATCAGCAAACTGACAAGCCGCCTGCTACTCTAATGCATGGAGGGGAAAAAAACTAGAGTGAGCGCTCCTGACGTCCACGAGCAGTGCCTCCTAACCAACCTCCTCTGAAGCCGTCAGCTGCTCGCGTTCGTATCAAACTTCCCATGATGCTCCTGTGTCATTTTATTTTTTTCTGCGCTCTTGGGGTAAAAAATCACAGCATATCCACGGGGTGAATGATGATGAGTGGGGCGAAGCTACGGAGGGAATCATCTGTAAACCGTGAAACTCTTCCGTGAAATGCGCCCAGTACATAATATAAAGAGTGTGATGTATTGTACTGTTGATTTACGTGGTCCCTTCATTATCACTTGTGATCGGTGAAATGCAAGGAAGAAGTCCGCTCCCGAGCGAAAGAGCGCCAAGAGCGACCGCATTCCCCGCTCGCCCTGTGCGAATTAAAGGCAAGGCTAGAGGGAAGACAGGACGCGCGTTCCACGACGCGAGGTCGGTAGCATGCCCAACAAAAGCCAACGGAACGCGATCGTGCAAGTGCTCCGGATTCGCATCGCCTCATGGTTCCATTTAGCATCCCAAAACCAAACATATTGCTCAAGGTGTGCCTTGCGTTTTTCGTAGAAATAATTTCTTTATCATGTACATTAAGACGAAAAGTTGAAAGCTCACTAGAGTGTATCGGCCGCAAAGTATGTCTTTTAGTGTGATTTAACTCTCGTACGGCAGGGTCCTCGCGCCGTTGCCGGTCCACCTCGCCCGTTGACGATCGGGCGAGGTGGCTACATGCAACTACTACTACTACACTTTAAGAAAAACATCTGGCGTTCTTTCGTTCTGCTTTTACAAAACAACTGGCGTCTTTCGTTGTTTATTTCATCAATCAACGGCGTTTTGAACAAAATTTTTATTGTTTAATCACGCACAGGAGAAATCTCACCAGGCACTACCTTGGAGGTAAACAATGGGTGCTAATGGCAATGAGAGACAGAAGAAGTCGGCTTTTAGCTAACACTTACACTTCTACTTCTACTAACGTTTCCTACTGGAACATGCCCAATGGCTGCTAATGGGGAATGAGAGACAGAAGAATTCGGCTTTTAGTTAACGAGCACGCTGCGAATTTTTTATTGTTCAACAACGCACAGGAGAAATCTCCCACCGGCACCACCTTGGAGGTCAAAGCGTAAGACTTGTTACTCACTACTACGACCACGACGACTACGAGGGACGAACGGGTGCCGCCTTAAGGAGCTTCGCCCCTAAAAACAAACAAACAAACAAAAATAAACGAGCGCGCGCGTCCAGCGCCCACAAGCCAGCCTCCTTGGACGCCATGCCCCCCTCTTTTTCCAGGCGCTAGTCACCACGGAGGAAAAAAAAAAAAACTTGGAGGCAGGGTCACGTGAAAGTTTTCAAGCCGAGCCATAAAAAATCAAACAGTAGCATGCTGGGAATTTTGACGAGCGCATGGAGAGCGAGGGGCGGTGGAGGTGGGGGGGGGGGGGGGGGCTGCGGTGTCCTAGGAGGTTGGCTTGTGAACGCTAGGCTCATCTTTTTTTTTTTTTCATGCGCCCACCAACAAAGGAAATGAAACAGGATCATGAGGGGAAATGCTACACGAACACGAGGATCGAGCAGCTTCAGAGGAGGTTGGCTTGTGGACGCTAGGCGTGTTCCCTCCCTTCATTCTGGTTCCAATTCCCAGCATGCTCCTGTTTCATTTTTTTATGTCTGTACTTCAAAATTCCCACGTGACACTCTGTCCTAGTTTTCTTTTTTCCTCCATGTAATAATGGCTACACTCCACGCGTGCGCCTCCACATATCGGCACCATTTCTACCGAAACGCACATTTGCGTCTCCCGGCAGCGAGACAATGTCGTCGTCGCTATGGGCGACGACGAAATTCGAACACGAGCGCTCAGCTGGACGCGAGCAGGTTGAGGTGGAAAATCATGTTGTTCTTGATCCCTTCGCATCGCATGCTGAAATATTTTCATATCAAATGTGGTCACAATCATCATTAAAGACCAGATTTCGCGCAAATGCCTATTTTGTTCCTTGCATTCGAATTTCGCTTTCGAGTGCAGTTTGAGACCGTTATTTATGTTAGCGGGCAACACTGACTATCCAGAACTCTTTGGGATTCAACCTAGTCCTCTAGTTCAACCATTAGCAGCAGTGAAATGGGACCCATGTGGTGAGACCCGCTCAATACGAGGCATTCCTCCCTCCTGGTCTTTTAGTGGTCTAGCTATCTGCTCCTGTGTTTCCCTTCTCAGCGATGCCGAGAAAAAAAGAGACCCAGGAGTGTGTTGATTCGACTGTGGACACTTGACTCACCATGCTCTCTTGGAGAATAAAAGGAGAGATCGTATTCTGCGAACCATGCGGAAAAAAGGACAATTCCACGGCCATGTTCAACTGATGGCGACTTTGTGCCATCATAAGCAGCAACACCTTTTTGATTTCCTGTCGTAAATACAGGCCGCGAAGTTCTTTGTTTTGAAATTATTTGCGTTTGTGTAAAAAGTTATTGTGCCGACATTTACAACGCTGCAGGCCTAAAACATTCTTTTACCTAAAAATCCGCCCTCTGGACTCGTCATATTGGACGTACACATCTCCAACGTCTCAACTTATGCAGCTCTCTTTTGATGTTTTCGCTAACGGTTAACGAGATGAACCTGGGCAGATAGCCAAGTTTCGTTTCTAGACGTCAAAATACAAATAAATTAGCTTTAGGCCGCTTGTTCTCTGTCAAAACTCGTCAACTCATTCATCGCTAGCACGAAAAGGTCCCGCTGTAGTCAGTTTCGTGTCATGTTGCCATCGGATATTGGTGTCAACAACCGCTTAAGTAAGTCCGCCTTTACCTGCCGCGGTGATCGAATGGTTATAGTGCACGAACTGCGGACGCGAAGGTCGCGGGTTCGAAATACGGCCGCGGCAGGCGCATTTCGATGGAGGCGAAATGCTAGAGCCTAGCATACTGTGCGATGTCAGTTCACGTTAAAGAACAGCAGAGAGTCAAACTGCCCGCAGCCCTCCACTACACCGTTCCTCAGAATCATATCCTGGTCTAGGCACATAAAACCCGAGCAATTATGTAAATGGAAATTTCAAAAAATAATATAGAGCACAAGAAAAGAAGTAAAAAAAGAACAGTATTTCATGATATTTTAATATAGGAAATGTAGTGTAACAAGGGTTTAGTTCCATAATAAACGCAGCTGTATTTCGAATATGACCTGTGATCTACAGAAAGGAGGTCTGTAAAACAAAGGTTAACACGCCTGCGAACCGCAGTTTACATTTAGGGAATACTATACAAAATAACAAGCACTTTCCTCTGCAATAGTTTGACCCTCTTACTTATTTATTATGGCTGTAATAGAAACGTGTCCTCGCATTACGCGGTACTTATTTAAAGGAGAATAGTGCACTAGAGCCGCATGAATAAAAGCTTTCCAATGGGCGCTCATACTCCTTGCACAAAGAGCATGTGAGACGTGCGATTCTTGGCCGAAATAAAGAACAATAAAAGCGAAAGGGCTAGATGAGTGAAATCTGGTGAAATAAAATAACGAATTGGAATACAACAAGAACAGAGAAGATAATCTGACAAATAAAACAAGCAAAAATAATTATATGAAAATAAGGCCGAAATTGTCTTGCGTCAGTGGACGTTCTCAATGCGAATAGCCCAACAGCTACGCGACGACGCTCCGTGAGTTTCATAAACACGCGTTTTAACTTGCTGGCCTAATCCATGCGGGATATTCCTACTGACTATCTTTTTCACCTGATGAAACGTATGCCTTTGGCTTGCCTATTAGTGCATCGGGCTACGGTATTTTTGGGCTAGATCTCAAACCCCGTCACCAGCACCCATTAATTCGAAAACCTTAGATGCATCACTGAACGCGAAGGTTGACCGCCGGCGTCGGCGTTGGCGGTGTCAACACCAGTGATGTGATAAACATCCCTGTGACGTCCTTATGACGTCACACATCTGAAAAAGATTGTTACGCCATCATGAAGCCACTATGACGCCACAGGAAGTCATCACATGGCATCGTCACTTGTTCAAAGGTGCGCCGATCACGGAGGCAGTGTAAGACAAGGTGAGATGCGCAAAGATTTCAAAGCCTCCTGTCCTGGAGGCATCGTGTTTAGATTTAAAATCTGTAGAAACGCCACCGGAGTTGTCCATATGTGCGTAAGCATTGTTCCACTCCATCTTCATCGTCTTCGATGTTGGTGCTGTGCTGTCTCGCCGTTACGGTATTCGTTTTGCTTACCCCAGCATTCGCAAGAGGATTTATTCATGTATTTCTTTATGGCGATGACCTTCTTATGTGACGAACTCACAATTTGCTCACTGAGTCGGCATAAAAGTGTGCCCATCCCAGTGGTTACGACAGTCGGATATTGATGTGTTAGGCTGCAGTCTCAGGAACCGGCAATGTTTTTTTTAACTTCATTTACATAATCGCGCACGCTCAAAAGGTAGAAAATCGGAGTGTAGACATGCTATGAAGTTGTGGGTGCGCGCTGTTATTCAGGCTATGCCGCTATACGCTCCCCATGCATTTTGTGAGAAGCCCTATGCAATCTTCTGCGAAGCGTGTTACGATACGTTACGTTATAGAAACAAAATATCAACGCCGCACTTAGCAAACAACGTCTGCGCTTTCAAAAAGGAGGCGGTGGGGGTTTAGACTACAAGGTACCATGAGAGAGCTCCATGCACGATAGTGTTTAGGAAAATACTACTTCATTTAGAATACTATGCACGCCTATATGAATGAATGAAAGAGTTAAAATGTTTAACTGACAGGCGTCCTTATGCACTCATCTAAGACGACTGGAAGGCGAAAGCCATCTTTTTCTTCTCTGTCGATGAAGTGATCCTGCCCTGCCACCCTCCGCGAGCTTTCTCTACCTAACGTGGTCTTCCATTGCCTCCGGGACCGGAGGAACCTCACCAGGTTTTGCACTGCCTCCACGGTCGTACCACTTTTGACCAAGCTACGATGTCATGGGATGGCGTCAGGACGTGACGTTACGCCACTGTGGCGTCAGATGTTTTTGCGATCTGTGACGATATGATGGCGTCATCACATGATGGTGATTTTTTGCATCGCTCGTGTTGACAACGACGACGCGGGACCCCGATGAAGTTTCGTGTTTGATGAGGCATCGAAGGCTTTCGCCTTAAGATTGCGCCGAGAATGCAGAGAACGCCCAGTAATAGCGCATATAACAGGCAACCTGATGTTAACGCGATAGCGTTAAAGAGCACGTTTCCCAGAAATTCCAATGTCGGCGTCGGCGTCGGTGATGGCGTCGTTGGTTGTGAGCATAAAATCATCTTGACCGTGACCGAGAATTCGAGAAATATCCAAATAAAATAAATAACAAAAATGTTAGCTTCGAGTGAGAATCGAACCCAGACCGTCTGCCTGGCAAGCAGATGTTCCATCATTGAGCCACGCTATTTCTTGAAATTGCTTGAAAAAAAAAACACTATATGAATGTCGTGTAGCGGAAGGAGTCTCCTTAACGCATGTAATATCGCGTGGCAGAAGCGTCGAATCACGACAGGCGTCAATACATGTGAATGGTGGCACGAATGGGTGTTTTAAAGGCCCATCCTGACAAAGCGCTCAGACATATTTAATCATCATCATCAGCAGCAAAAGCATCAACAAAGTGAACAGCTGCGTAGGATCGCGTGTTGCTTTACGGAAGCGTAGTTGTCCCTTCGCCGATTCGCAAAAAAAGGAAGAATTATGGCATAGTGGGCACATAATAGGTGTATTTGCAGTACGCATTCCAGGATGCATTGAAACGGCTAATGTTACGAGCACAGTCGTTCGCTTCGTTACGGCATGGTTGAGGTATGCACAAACAACCGAAGCTAGGCTAGCAATTTATAAGGCGATGTGCACGGGGCCCGATTAAGCTATCACGTTCTAGTTTTAAGGCGAAGCACAACGTTCCTCCAACTTTTTCAGAAGGTATATGTACACTACAAAGGATGAGTGCTTTAAAGGGCCCCTCACCAGGTGTGACAATTTTGAGCTAACCAGCGCAATGCATACACTGGGCGTTCATGATCACGTCTGCCAAAATATGCAACGCTACGCGCCGCGGAAATTGGTCAAATTTCAAGGTGAACGCTGCTTGCCCTTCCTCTCGCGGGCGCGCGCTCTAGAGAATGAGGGGATGACGTACATGAGAAAATGGCCCTACGTAGATGGTAGTACTGTGACGTCGCTCCTCTACGTAGGCGACTGTGCTCTGACGTCGCCAACAGTAGCACGTGACACTGCGATAATTATTTCACACGACATGTGTAGTTTGTGTAATTTGCTGCTTGATAGAATATTAATACATGGAGAAATATGAGACACGCAAAGGAATGTGTGCGTCGTTTTCATTTTTTTTTCGTGAATTGCAGCGAGATGCGGGGCTAATGTGCCTCCGTTTCCCATGCGTTCGTGTCCCCGCGGTTAGCGCATCGAGCAGACGCCAGCCCTGGACACGAAGTAATGTTCTGGCGCGTTCGAGCACTCATTAAGCTCATTTATTCTACCGCGTCCAAGTAAACGTTAATGCGGCACTGGCTCATGATACCGCCACTCTCGTGCCCGTACAAATGTCGCAGTTTTTCATGCCCGTACAGCAGAAACGGACAGTACACCACAGAGCGCCGGCACAACGCCCCGGCCGCTACATAAAAAAAAATACCGGCCGTGCAACGCCGTGGCGTGCTCGGGCTGGCTCGGGCACGTCATGCGCACGTGACCATGCATGCCATGACGTGTTGATGCGTATGTGTCAAGTGAGAGGGCAGGGAAGGGATTTGACTTGCGAAGGCTACACGGGGCGAGTGCAAGGGTTGAAACTCGCCTCCTCGCATCATGGTTTCGCGTCGCTACAAATTATTTTTAAACACCAAAGTGTTTTATGCCGGGGTCCACCAAGACTTCAGTGACGTATTTCCGTCACGGAAATGACGTCGAAAAATATACACGATCAGATTGCAAAGAAAAAAGTTCCGTCAACGGGCATCGAACCCACGACTGCTCGGTCCGCAACAGATGCCGGGCAGCTATCCACTGCGCCAAGGTCACAGACTGTAGACTTTACAAACGCACCTTTTATATCTACCATTCTCCCGGTCGGTGGTGTGGTGTTGCCTTCTGGGCGCTAAGTAATTCGTCATTACTGTGGCCTCCGCGATTAGCACATGCAACGCGTTACACGCCCCTCCCATTCGGCGTGTTTTCAATAGAAGTTTCAATTTTTTCAATGCCTTAACACACCACGAGGTGGCGACATTAGCCCAAACGTCGTAAAAGCGTCGGCCTCGCTCATAGCTCTCTGCGACGCGCGCCTGCTTCCCCTGGCTGTAACACCGCGTTCCCCGCTCACGGGCTCGCCCCTAGAAAATCGCGGCACGACGCGCTTTGCGTTTCCCTCTAGTCCGGCCGTGGTTCATCACATTTTGACATGCCGCGGATGGCGACCAAGTTCTGCGTCTATATGCGAAACTCTTCTGGCTGTCACACCTAGTTATCTTTACGCTTCACCGTTACTACTACAGCTACCACAGGGTTTGTTTAATCATTTAGCAGGGACGTTAGTCGTCGGGGTGGAGGTACCACCAATCATCAAAGTGGGCACGTCCACGTTTAACGGTGCTATAGCTGCCAGGCATCAATATACATTGTGCAGACTCTCTTATACCAATGTTCAGTAATCATTCACTTACTACTTTAATGGCACCGCTTTACTTTCGTGTTATTCCGATTCCTATGACGGAGGGATCAACCATGTTTTTTTTCCTCAGCTCGTAAATTACCAATTTCAAAAATTCTTGCGGCATACTGCTCTCCATTCGGCACACAACAACTTCCAGCGTGTAACTAAAATTTGCTATGTGGCCTGGTGAGGGGCCCTTTAAGATGGCAGCAAGTATTGCACAAAGGATTTTTTTTGAACCGGAACATGCAAGCGCTAGAGACGCATATAAACAGAAAGCGTAACACACTGGACGGACCGCTGCGCATGGAGCCGATTAAAGCAGGCGTGCGTAATGCATGCCATTATTGAAAGTCCTCGAATTGCCTCTGGTTAGCCCGGACAATTTATCTGAACGTTTAATGAGCAAAACTGGCACAATAATTGCAAAGCATACCGATAATACCGTTTTCATTCTTCGCCGTCTTCTCGTAAATATAAAAAAAGCAAGAAAAAAACATCGCGCGAAAAGGCAGCAAAATTGATATCTAAAAGAGGTGAAGGTTGCTTGATGCAGCATAGTAGTGACCCGCTAGAGCACAGCTTGTCTTGAATCTATTTGCTTCCCCTCCCCCAAAAAGCTTAGCAGCGAACAGTCGGTTGATTTGTGACAACTGCAGAATGACCATGCAATGCTGAGTCTACTTCGTAAAATCGCCCGGTCGCATATGACAAAAATTTCGAAGACGCTTGAGCTTCGCCTCAAGATACAACGATCGGGTACCTTTCGCATCGCCTTCTCAATCTCTAGCACAGTTTCGCTTCTTTGTGCACATCTCAACCATGGCGCAGAAAAGGAACATCTGTGTAGTAACACTGGCTGTTTAAACTACCCTAGAATGCCTACTGCAAGCACAGATGCGAAGTGCTCACTATGCGATAATTCTACCTTTTGCGAATCAGCGAAGGGCCCGCTACGCGTCTGTAAGGCAACAAGCGCGCCTACGCAGTTGCTCACTTTCTTGATGCTCCTTCTGCTGATGATGATTAAGTATGCCCGAGCGCTCTGTAATGGGCGGGCCTTTAGGCCTCCCACTCATTGAGTGTGAAACTGACACGTTTTGACTGCAGGTGTGATTCGACGCCTCTGCCACGCAACGTTACATGCGTTAAAGAGACTAGTTGAACTACATAGAATTGGTATCAAGTTCTTTTTTTTTCGGAACCATTTCCAAGCAACAGCGTCACTGTTTTACAGCCCCTGCTTGCCACACAAAATGCCTGGCTTTGATTCTCACTTGAACTAGACTTTTAAAGACGATAGTCTTTCTTGGGGAACTTAAACGCAGAAATTTTGGTCTGTCTTTCTGTCTGTCTGTCTTTCTGTTTGTCGGCACGTCCCTCGATTCAGCCACTCGGCCAAAGTTGAACCACTTGCCCAAGGGCCAGCCGTCTGGAACTGGTTCGGCTGTTCATACTGGTGAACGTTGTCGATGAAAAAGTAAATATCATGCATGTCTGAGGTGCAACATCACTAGGTAAATATTAGGTGGCGTGTTCCTTTAATAGAAAATTTATACATACGTAATTTTAAGGACCCTAGTTTCTTAAGCTGCTCTGAAAATGCATAAGAATGGAAGCTTGAGCGAGTTGGTATGCGTTCATCTTTGTTGAAACGCGCTCACTAGACGACGACGAAGTAAAAGAAGGTACAGGACAGGCTCTGCCGGTCGTGTGCCTTCTTTTAACTTCGTCGTCGTCTAGTGAGCGCTGTTTCAACAAAGCTGAAAATGCGACTGCGCTGAAATTTGCCTTCCTCCGTGCCCTTCGCACGAGCTCATTGTTGTGTTTCGGTTTCGGTTCTGTATTGCACTGTACGAATGCCATGGGTTGGTGTTGAAAACTTTAGTTTTGAGAAGGCCAAGAAGGTGAAAAAAATATTTAAAAAATGAAAAAAGCAGCGTTGTGGGCGGCCTTCAGGCTGCCGGTTGTGGGCGCCGCTCTGGCGTCCTGTTTTACCCAGGCGACGTGTAAATAAAAGAGTGTGTGGAGAGTACTCACTGAGTGCGGACGTTTCTCTGCTTCAGCGCTTCGCGCCAAACCGCGTTTTCGGGCTGGCTGGCGTCCCCGCCGGGCGCGTTGGTCACCGCCGGTCTTCGCCTGCTGCTGCGCCGGGACTACCAGCACGCAACACAACACTCATGTTTCCCGACGTATTGCCAGATGGCGTCCATATTTCACACTGCGCCTCTTCTATCGTCTTTACACGACATTTGCAGCGAAGCACGCAGATACGCGGCCAATTTTTACTACTTATTTATTTGCATCTAGAATTGTCGCTCACGGACAACACTAGTTTTTCGCGCACAAACCACGATGCCCATGCCGGAACCTCTGCGAAACGAGCTATTTAATGCTATCGCGTTAATATAGGCCAGCTATGCGAGGAACACGCAACGCTTTACCACGTTACATAGGCCTCCCAAATATGAAAGGTAGTGCCGATAAACAACACACCGACACCGGATATGTGAACCAGCTGAAGCTGATTGACAGAGCTCGCAAAATCGGGAAGGCCGCAGGGACTCAGAAGCGCTTTGAAACTTAACCTGAGGAGTGTAGAAACTGCCGGCAGAAATAATTACTCCTTTAGGAGTTGTCTAAGATATGCGTAAGCGTGCAATTTTACTGTAGGAAAGCGTAGAGTCGCGGTATTCCTCAGAGCTTCGGTTTCGGGTGGCGTCGGCATGGCGTCTTTTATCACCTTTGTAGCGTTCAACAGCGTCTGGAACGTACCAATGAAAAGCCCATCCCACAATCATGCGAACACGTGTTTGTCAATAAATTTTCGCGGCGTCATAATTTTCTGTACATGTGAGATGCTCTCTGTCGATAATTACGTATTCCTAGAGAGGCCTGTTAATGCGCTATCACGAAATATTACGGCGAACACCTTATTTGTCTCATGAGCCGAGAGGGTTATCGAGATTTGGCGAGACCTGGCGATACTTCGTGAGACTTCGTCGGCGGCGTCAGCGTCAACACGAGTGATGCAAAAAAAAAGCAAAGTAAAAACAGGTTGGTCAGAAGTCACGTGATACTCAAGTCAACGTGTGTAGAGGTGGCGTACTAAAAGTCCTTTTACCTCAAGGTAGCATGACGCCATCAGCGACGTCACCCTGCGACGTCGTCATGACTTCACAAAACATGACAGCGCCAGACATCGTCGCTTGGTCGAAAGTGGGCCGATCACGGAGTGTGTGCGAAACCAGGTGAGCTCAGGGAAGTTTGCAACACCTCCGATCCCGGAGACAGTGAGAAACCACGTTATCTGCAGAAAGCTTTCGGAGGGGGTTGGGGCGGAGATCAATACATCGACAGAGAAGGAAAAAGAAGACGGCTTTAACCTTCGAGTCGTCCTAAACGATCCATAAGGGACACTGTGTGTTTCTTTGTACTGCCGGTGCGACGCATTCATGTGGTTCCGATAGATTTAGATTCTGCTAGTGTAAGTGTGCGACCAAGTGGTTGACACTAGCCGTCGGAGCGTGTGTACGAACCGCAGCACCAGACACCAGAACGAAAACAATTGTTTTATTGATTAATTTCTTTATAGCGGTGATCGTCTTACGTGAAGTTCGGTCGCACTTTCCTATTAGTGTTGTCACAGAAACGCTTACGTGTTTAAAGCGTTTACGGCCTAGAGTAATATACTGTAGTAAGGGAGAGCAGTTTACAGCTGTACACCGCCTCGTTTGAAAGTGGAATATCCACAGCTACTACCGCGACGAAATTGAAATATGGGGAGCGTACACCTGCATGGAGCCGATTACGCAAAATTTCAATGTAGTCATCCTTCTCTTCAGCTTCAGAAGCGGCGCAGGATTTCTTTAATGTATTGATTAATTCAGTGATATAACATGCAACCTTACCTGCATATTTAAAAGCATTTTGCAGGACAGTCCTGACAGGGCAACGTACCTTAATGCCAAAATTTGCAAACAGACATGTAATGTTTGATTTCAGCCAGAATACCGCCATTATATAGACATGAGTTCCATGCTCTTTCAGACTGCATCGCATGCCTCGGTCATGGACTGACGGCGGCAAAGTGGTCCCAAGCGAGAATACACTATTCATGCGAAGTTCAACCCGGTGGTGTGCGGTGTGACCACCCTTACTGCGCATTTGCAAACCCTCTCCGCACACCTCTCCACTTCCCTTCTCCAATCCCCCTCCTCGTTTAGATAAAAGGCCCGCGTTAGGTCGTACACACGCTCAGTCACTGCGCCGGCTGCGCCGGTGTCATGAGTTCCAACGTCAACGTCGGCGCCAGTTGTAGTAATATCTTAACGCCTGCCGAGATCGCGGAGCAGTAGGTGGAGCAGCGGAAGGCTCGACGCGCCGAAGCGCAACGTAGCGTCGGCAAGCGGACCCCGAGCTCCGGGCGAGGGAAGCCCAGCGCAAACGGCAACGTTGGCGGGAAACTGCTTCAGATGAAACGCGGGCTCGACATGCCGAAACGCTGTTCGCATCGCCTCATGGTCCCCTACAGGGGGAGATGGTGTAAATTTTTTTACTGACCCAAGTAGCTGGCGATGGTGGTGTGCCAAAAAGCCCTCCTCACAT